>NC_069002.1:18490346-18491701 GCF_001194135.2 Octopus bimaculoides
TTAAAAGCACAATAAATGAGTATAATATAAAGTAAAGTAAATATCATAAGATAAAGATAGTATTTTATCTTATGATATTTACTTTGCTTTATATTATACTCATTTATTGTGCTTTAAATTGTTAATTTTTCTATATGTGATAGTGGATTTTCATCGATGAGTTCTTGAAACTTGGTTATTTTCCCTAAAACTATATATTTTATATATATTTTATCTATAAAGCTCAATTTAATTTTAATTTTTCATAAATTGATTTTAATTGAGTTTTTACCTGTAATTTTGGATTTTGTCCCTAATATTATTATTATTATTATTATTATTATTATTATTATTATATATATATATATATATATATATATTTATGTATGTATGTATTGTAATAATTCAAGGATGGAATTTATAAGTATTTTAATGTTTCGCTACGCGCATTTCCAGAATATCGCCTGAAGAAATGAACACATGAACAAAGACCTCCTGATGTCCATGAATATTACAAATTGTATTGTAATCTCCCCAGGAACTCGGATGATAGTCACTAAAAACACAATTTCTGAAAATGCACGTAGAGATTGATTAAAATATCTATAAATTCCATCCTTTATTATTATTATTATTATTATTATTATTATTATTATTATTATTATTATTATTATTATTATTATTATTAGTAGTAGTAGTAGTAGTATTACTATATTTATCCTACATTATATCGATACATCTCGGTACGATGTCATAAATCTGTTGTTGCACTTTGTAATCACTAGGCCGTAGCCGACACAATATGATGGGAGCTATTGTGTGCGTAAACGAACTTGAAGGATATATACATATATGTACATATATACATGTATAAACACATATGCATAAAATGAAATGCATATATAGACATATAAATATGGGAAGAGATCGAGAGTAAGTGAGAGAGAGAGAAAGAGAGAGAGAGAGAGAGAGAGAGAGAGAGAGAGAGAGAGAGAGAGATTAGTTAGGCGCTGAAAACGAGAGACGTGTATGGAGGCGGATATTATCTCTTGTATTCTCCACAGGTGCTGTTATTCCATGTAATTATGATTGTTAATCGAAAGGGTAAAACAGTGAAATCTCCTTCAGTGGACTAACAAAATATTTGAAATCCTATTTGGTCAAAGAACCTAATTGTTGTCCTTGAAATTGTCCTCGTTCAAGAGAGCCTCCATTTTCTAGTTTTGCAATTATTTTCTATTACACTTCCTTTTATCTTTTCTTTATCATTTATATTTCTACCTCTGCTTTTTAATCACTCTCCTCCATAATCACTCTCTTCCCCCACCTCTCTCTCTCTGTCGTTATACACGCATATATATATATATATATATATA
>NC_069002.1:18491818-18496478 GCF_001194135.2 Octopus bimaculoides
ATATATAAATAAATCCGATTGATACGGATAGAGAGGTAAATAAATACCTGAGTGTTTTCTTAGTATCTCTCTCAAACTCCCTCCATCACCTCCTTCTCTCTCTGTTGCTCTATCTCCCTCTCTGATGCTCTATCTCTCTATCTGTAACAAGTCTTTCTTATTTTAGTTTTCTTTCTCCCTTTTTGTATGTCCACTCACTCTCTGTCTCCCACCCTCTCTTTGAATGATTGTGCTTGTACGTTGGCGATAACCATAGTTGTGATGGTGGTGGTGGTAGTGGAGGTAGTGAGGTGCTAGCAGAGAGAGTTGTGTGCTGGTGTTTGGTTGTAGTGGTGGTGGTGGTGGTTGATATGAGTATGGTGATACTGACGTTATTAGCTGTGGTGAGACTGATCGTGGTGGTGGTGGTGGTGGTGGTGGTAGTGGTGGTGGGGCTGATGTTAATGACGTTAACACACAAAAAATATATTTAAATATTGAAGCGGAAGAAGATTAAAAGACCTGAAGTGTAATCGATAATGAGTGATTTTACAAGAGAAGCATTGGTAAAGGTGTTTATTTTCTTGCATTTATTTATTCGTTATAATAAACCATCGTCGTTGACGTCATCATCATCATCATCATCATTATCATCATGTAGAAAAGGGAGATGTTAATACTTCAAATAGTAACAATGATGATATTGAGCGATGGCCTTGATTATGGAGATAACAATATATCTTCCATATTCTCATTTCCATTCAGTGGGTTTCCCTACGAAATTTACTGAAATCAATAAGTCAAATAAAACACCTAAATTATAATAACGATACCACTATGATGATGATGATGATGATGGCCGCCATCATAGTGACGGTATTGGTGATCGTCGTCGTCGTCGTCGTCGTCTTCATCAAACTAAAAATAACATAAGACGTGGTATGAATGACGATAATGATTCTGCATCGAAGCAAGTGTTTATATGAAAAATAAACATGACATTGGCTCGAATCCTTTGGTAAACGGGTGTATTTCATATGCACATGGGTGTGTGTATGCACGTGTGTTTATGAGTGTTTATGCGCGTGCGTATGGTTCTTTTTCTTTGGTTTACGCTTCAAATACCAGGCGTAGGAATGCTTGCATCAGAAAAGTATTTAATATGACATAACAATGTTAGCGAGACAATAAGAGGGAAAAGAATGAAATGGTTTGGCTGTGTAGAAAGAAGGCAAATAAAAACAAATTTTGTTGCGCTGGCGTTTCACGTAATCTTGCCAAACCCCAGATTATTTAGCCAATCTGGCACTCTTTGTCTGACTGGAAGCAGCGCTAGGCAGAACATCGAAGAGGGTGGAGGTGGACAAATTGGCAGGAGAGAGAGAGAGAAAGAGCGATGAATTGAAAAATAGTATCTTGCGATATATATCTATGTATATGTGTGTGTGTGTGTGTGTGTTTGCGTGTGTGTGTATGTATATATACATATATAATATATATATGTGTGTGTGCGTGTATATATATATGTGTGTGTATGTATGTATGAATATATATATATATATATATATATATATACACCAATACACACATTATCAAACAGAATCAAAAGAGACTAGCGATGGTCTGCGTAGTAAAAATTGCGTTGTTTAGAAAAGTCGGCAAAAGGTTATAGTAAACTTGAGGTGAGAGTGGAAAGTGGACGATTCGGATTGAATCATTCTTCAGAGAAAGTTAAAAGAAGTGAAATTAAAGAGAAACAAGAGAGTTTCATAAAATCTAAGTTAGAACAAAACTGATTGCTACAGATAAAGAAGGTATGATCACGAAAATGAAAAATAGAGAAGATAGGCGAGTTGAAGGAGAAGAAAAGGTTTAATGAACTAAGAACATGTGTAGGAGTAGAAAGGAAAACGTCTATGTCAACTTGTCAAGACACAGTACGGAGTTCGAATTGAGATTGTGGATCCATTGTGTGCGGAGAGGCCACATACTGATAAGTAAGTGATTCAATGATCTGCTGATGTCAGGTTGGGCTGGCATATGTAGTAGTAGGATGCGTCGAATGTGCTCTGGAAAGTGATTGGTAAGATGTCAGTCTCCTTCTTCAATATAAAGCGCACTGTAAAGTTTTTATGGGTGATGTCTAATAGATATTCTAGGTAATGTGATATTATGACTTAGACCAGAGTTAGTTGCAGTGTCGTTTATGTATGTATTGCAATCGCCTGGTCAGAAAACATCCTAGTAAGAAGCGCCACAGCGCTCAGAACCACAAAACAAAAGACATTCTAATGAGACCGTCAATGCAACACCTCCCCCTAGAATATGACCAGATCCATTTCGTTTCATTATGTGCACTTTATATGAACATATAAGTGCATGAAAATTTCATGTGGCAATTATTAGTATGCATTCAAATTGTGTTAATTAAAATTCAACAAGCCTTATATTATACAAGGTATGAAAAATAAAATTTAATTATCGAATACAAAATCCTTCTACAATAAATTTTCCAATATTGTAGTGTGGTATTGTTAAATGATTGGTTGGGTGAAAAATGATGTCAAAATCAAAATGTGACATTGTCTTTTTGTATCAAAAATAGTAGAATGAGATTTGAGGGAGATAGCCTATTATTTCTAGCCGGTCGAAATAATACTTAAATGCTTCCTTGTAATCAGATGGTGATGTCCTTGCATAGCCCCAACACACACGTTGGAAACACTTAAGGAGAAAAAGATTCGCCATGATTGATATTTTCCCAATGAAATAAGCAACAATAGCGCCATCTAGTTAATTAATTGCTACAATAGCAGTAATAGTGGTGTGACATATGGTTGTTCATAGTGTGATGTTTCTTAGGGATGAGAATCATAATATTCAAGGGTGATAATTATAAATTACACATATATATACACGCACATACATACATACATACATACATACGTTTATGTTAGAAATCAGCTTCTTCCTCAGAGGAAGAATTTCAATAATTAAATACAGAAGAGTGTACTAAAGTGGACTGAAAAGTGCATAGGTTGATTATGAAGGAGTGATGCTAGAGCTGTGAAATCTTGCACGCATTAATTTCAACACATCTTATTTATAACTGCATTGTTTCCTCCCAGATAAATAAACATCTGACTATTCAAAGAATATTTCATAAGTAACTGACGACTTCTCTTGAAAATGGACAAACTTAGACTGTATGGTGTTATCAAATACTTACAGAAAAAGTTTATCTCCCAACGATACCCATACCGCCATGTTTGTTACAGCGGAGATGACGCTCCAGCTTTATCTATATTGACGACTGGCGATTGAAAACGCTATTAGCATATCCTGTTAGAGTGTTGAAAATATTCTGCACAGCGATTTTGGCATGACGACCGATTCTGCTTGGTGGGTGCCACCTCTTCTGACACCTCGTTTCATCTGCGGAGAAGGTGGAGGCTTTAGGTTTTTGGAGTCATGTATGCCTTATCTGACATGAACCTACTTAATGAAACTACACACATTTTTGCTTGCGTGCGTGTGAGTGTGTGTGTGTGTGTGTGTGTGCGTGTGTGTGTGTGTGTGTGTGTGTGTGTGTGAGAGAGAGAGAGAGAGAGAGAGAGAGAGAGAGAGAGAGTATAATGGCACGTGTATAATATACTTGGAATAAAATTTAAGCAATTTATATCCTTTAAATATGCAAAGAATATATGATTTTCGGCCTACAGTCAACTGGTTATATTTAGGTAAACGGTACAGATATTTATTGGCATATCAAATAGCACAACTCTGTTCTATTGCATTTTAAAGTTATATTAGAATTTCTTCAGAAATATCTCTATTCTGTAAGGTGCCAGTTTCAGCTTGCTACCGATAAATAAACGATAGCCATGGATGTGCTACAGGCGAATTTTCTATAAACAGAAATAAACTGCATTGATATGTGAGTGTAGAATGTTTTTGTGTGTGTGCAATTAGCTTTGAAGGGTATGTATTTATTTTCTATATATTTTTAGTATTTTTAGCCCGACAAGCTGTCGGTAGTTTTGGGTGCAGCCAAAAACACAACGCTATTGTCCACCTTCAAACATTCAACATGATTAAATACATATAAGAATTTTATTGTAGTCGTGCAGCAATAACGATTCTCTCTGCCTGTCAGTCTCGCTTCTCTCTTTCCACCATCTCTCCCTCTTCTTTATATATATATATATATATTACATATAAATATATATATATACATAATACACACACACATACACACATACACACACACATATATTTATATATATTCATTTGTATATATACATACACACACACACACACACACACACACACACACACACACACACACACACACACACACACATATAAATGTCTTAAGTTTAAGATGGTTCCCATACATTTCCCTGAGGAGAAGTTTACATTTTTAACATCGACGATTCCTATGGATCGCATAATTTGTAATTCTTCGAAACATATGTCGGAATAAAGTATGCAGTTATAACATGCGTTCACTCCATTCCTTAAATTTATATATATATATATATACGCATACATACATATATACATACGTACGTACTTTCACATATTTATATAGGTGAGTAATACATACATCTGAGGACGTGTCTATGTATTTTGTGTGTGTATGTGCATGTGTGTGTGTGTGTGTGTGTGTGTGTGTGTG
>NC_069002.1:18496488-18497622 GCF_001194135.2 Octopus bimaculoides
GTGTGTGTGTGTGTGTGTGTGTGTGTGTGTGTGTGTGTGTGTGATACACGACCGCGTCGATCGTTGGTTTTTGTTGATTAAAAGCCTGCAGACCCATATGTCATTGTCATTGGGAGAATACAACAAATACATGTATACATGATTGTGTGTAAGAGAGAAGAGAGAGCGTGTGGTACATGTATGTCTGTGTGATGCTTGTTTGTATATAGACACATATCATATAAATATATATATATATATATATAATATGCACATTAACAACAATTTATTGTACGAACAGACTTGATGTTTAAACTTTAAAAAAGCAAGAAACATATTGCAATCGTTAATTTATCTACCAATATTTTTTTTCTTTTGTGGTCAACATTTCGACCTCCGGCGCAGCGGAGATATATGTCTCTATTAATCATATATAGAAGCGCAAAACTTAAAACATTCATACATACTCATATCATTTGTATGATGTGAAAAATATTCCAAAAACATTAACCACACAATTTTGGCATCAGCCTTAAAATTTACTCAAGACTTCGTCTCTATGCCATCCATTTTCTAAAAATCATGCTTTCGTCACATCACAACACTAAGAAGTCTATCACATTAATTGGGCCTGCACTCTTTAATATCATGGAAAGTCACATAAGAGAATAAAAAGATCTCATAACATTCAAACAGGTCCTGGACGAATATCTCGAACAAATATCTCCAGATAAACCACCTCTACTTCTTTATATATCTTCAAACAATAACACTTTACTCGAATGGGCTATGTTGCCGAAACAAGGACTGTAACATGAAACGTCATTAAGTATCTTTTCCAGGTGGTGCCGTTTAAGTCAGCCATGGCCTGGGTAAATTGCCGCCGACACTTTTCAAGGTATCTAATTATACATATGTATGTATACACACACACACACACACACACACACATATATATATAGAGAAAGATGTAGCAGTAGCTGCGTGGTAAGTAGCTTGCTTACCAACCACATGGTTCCGGGTTCAGTCCCACTGCGTGGTACTTTGGGCAAGCGTCATCTATTATAGCTTCGGGCTAACCAAAGCGTTGCGAGTAGATTTGGTAGACGGAAGCTGAAAGAAACCCGTTATATATATATATATATATATATATAT
>NC_069002.1:18498938-18499947 GCF_001194135.2 Octopus bimaculoides
CCTGTCTCCCTCCTCCTCCCTGTCCTCCTCCTCCCCGTCCTCCTCCTCATCAAGTTTATTATAACAATGTCATTGCCACCATTACCATAATTATTCTCGGCAAGGATGCTGTTGTTGTTGTTGTTGTTGTAGTGGTGGTGGTAATGTTGCTTGCGGTTGTTATGCTGATGTTTGTATTGTGGTGTTTTTCGTTCTAGTTTTGCACGTAGTTGTGGTTGTGCTGTGTTTGTGATGTTGGTAATAGTAGTAGTAGTAGTAGTAGTAGCAGTAGCAATGGTAGTAGTAATAGTAGTAGTAGCAATGATAGTAGTAGTAGTAGTAGTAGTAGCAATGGTAGTAGTAGTAGTAGTAGTAGTAGTTATTGTGTTGCATCTATGGTGACGGTAGTGGTTATGGTTCTGTTGTAACTAAGGCGATGATAGTTCTATGGTGTTAATTATATGTCTATGGGAGTGTTGGAAATGGTCGCTGTTGTATTGGTGTTTTAGCGACGGTTGTATCGGTGGTTGTAGCTATTATATTAGTAATGTTTGTCCGAGCAGTGTATCGGCTATATTGCTAGTGGTAGCTGTTAAAATATTTGTTTTTAGTACATTGAACAATTTTGAATTCTGTTGCCATGGATGGTTAAGCTGCAAAAAGATGACGTCACAACAGTCGTCATTTTCCCATGTTTTCACACAAACACACATACACACATACTGTCTTTCTCTCTCACTCACACACACACATAGCCACATGAGCATACGCACTGACCATACTCTATGAGGACAAACACCATAATCCCACATCTCTTGCAGCACCTCTTCTGGCGCCTCTTCCGGCTCGCATAACATTTCTGCTAATGTTGACGGGAATACACAAACAGACTCTGCATTTATAAATATGTGATATAAAAATAATAACTCCTATTATAAATATTATTAAATATATGCGCGTGTCAATGAGAGAGAGAGAGAGAGAGAGAGAGAGGGTAGACAGAGAGAGAAATATATCATATAAGGATTAG
>NC_069002.1:18499957-18501432 GCF_001194135.2 Octopus bimaculoides
AGAGAGAGAGAGAGAGAGAGAGAGAGAGAGAGAGGGTAGACAGAGAGAGAAATATATCATATAAGGATTAGTTATATAATAAATATTCTCTTTCTTAATGAGACCTCACAGTGGTGGCGAATGAATTGGTAGGATTATTCTTTCTCGGTTCCCTTCAACGTTACCAATTCTAGATGCGTGTGAAAATCAAAGAGGAGCATGGAGAGATTTTAGCGTAAGCTATGCGAACAACTTGCACAAAGCACTCACCGGGCGCTCTAACGAGTTGGTCAATTCACTACTTTTTATCGTTTCACACAACAACATTCTGGTTCCGAACCTACGAATTGAAATAGCATCGACAGCCCTTACAAGAATTGAACCCGGCACAGTAAGCGAAAGAACCGCCTGTTAATTTTGTATCGTTGCAGGTAGGAACTGAGACGAACTGTTCTATTTATAGATATGGCAATTAGAGGGCAACAACAACATTGTCTACAGGTTAGCTGAGATAGAGATAGAGACTGGTTAATTACATTTCTGACGGTAATAATGACAAGGAGGGGTTTTCTCGCGAATATACATCTACGTAATACAGACACCACACACACACACACACACACACACACACACACACACACACACACACACACACACACACACACACACACACACATCTACACATTCGGTGCAATCTTTCCTCTCCACCATATTCCATATTCTAAGACCTAATCAATCCGAAATTTTAACGGAAACAAAGCTTACAATGCTATGCCGTGGAATCGAACTCAGAACCAAGAGGAAGCGAATGTGCCAACTACGTGGCTATAGCTGCCCAGGAGGAAAATTTATTGCTCACCGCCTTAATTTTATGAAATATTAGTTATATATTTGTATTACAGTTTCTAATTATTCTGAGAAAGGAACATTTGGCCTCCCAACTAGATTACTGCCAAGTCTTTTTCTTGATGTTATTGTTCTTGGGTCAACTAGCTTGACAGGAATTTCTGGGGATTGCCTTGGTAAAATTATGTTAGCAAAAGTTTTTGGATACATCTGATATCATAATCAATGCAATGTGGACCAATTTGTATATTGCAATATTGACTGATTATATCCAAGGTGGCTGGCATAATAGAAACACGTGTTGGCGTTTTGCATGGTGTTATCCGTTAATAAAGATGTATTAGTATTCATTCTATTGAATGCCTTTTTAATATACATTGGGATTTTTTCGAGATTCTACTCAGCGAGATTTCTATTTACTTATCGGACTAGGAATAGAACAGGGGATGTAAATTCCTCTTGGGATTAATGAAATACGATTGATCGATAATGTAGTTAGACGAACTTCAATAGCCACAGAGTGCTTACAATGTATCTGCCTGGATTTGTGAATCCCTATTACTCATTACACACACACACACACACATATATATATATATATAAATATATATATTTAGAGAGAGAGAGAGAGAGAGAGAGAGAGAGAGAGA
>NC_069002.1:18502812-18503450 GCF_001194135.2 Octopus bimaculoides
ATATATATATATATATATATATACATATACACACCTATGTGTGAACTTCTATATGTGTGTATGTGTGTGCATATGTGTGTGTATGTGTGTGTATGTGTATGTGTGGTATATATGTATGTGTATGTATATATTTATATACGTCTATATATATGTTATATGCTCTGCGTATAAGAACATTTGCTTGAGCTTTTCTGTAAGGTATGAATGTTCACACCTTCTATTCTGCGTGTATGATTATTTGATACTTTCACATTTCTGCTCTTGTCCTTACTGGAGTGAATTGCGTACTTCTGGGAAATCGAAATGGCTTCTTGGACATGACTTATTTAACACATTCGCCAATACTGTTCGAGTTGGAAATTACCACAAGAGAATACCAATGAAGACTCTTTTATCATTTGTTCGAATTTAGCAATTTTTAATCAGCGGGTTACATGTCCATAGATTAACTTTTCCCTTGATATGCTACATAACAATCAAATTCGAACGTGAAGTGTATTGAACTCAGAATGCTATGCTATAAAAATTAATATCAAAGTATTTTAGTAATATAAATATCATGATTTTTTAACTTGGTGGCCAACCAACAAATTTGATAATATAATATAATATAATATAATATAATATAATATATATAT
>NC_069002.1:18503624-18509439 GCF_001194135.2 Octopus bimaculoides
ACGATTTAGCACGGTTGTTAAAACTCCTAAAAATCATAGACAAGCTAGACAACTCATCCCAAATCCTATTTAGGTGCAATGTTTCGCCATTTTTGTGAGTGAATGAGCCCCAGAAAACGACTGTTACTTACTTTATTACGTTGGTGAAAAGTAACAAGTAGTCGCAATGTAAAGGGACGTAACTTAGCACAATAATCTTCTAAGTCTGGTATCCTACGTTGTCTCGCTTTTCACCACTCTTTTTATGAATAAAAATAACAAGAATTATATAACGCCGCACATAATACTTTGTAACATGGAACCCGGATGTCTAAAGACACCGTCTAAAATGGAATATTATATAGATAAGGATGACTTGGAGCTCGTGTCAATAATTCACGAAAGAGGCGAGCTGGCAGAAACGTTGGCACGCTGGGCGAAATGCTTAGCGGTATTTCGTCTGTTTTTACGTTCTGAGTTCAAATTCCACCGGGGTCAACTTTGCCTTTCATCCTTTCGAGGTCGATAAATTAAGTACCAGTTGCCTACTGGGGTCGATCAAATCGATTGGACCCCGCTCCAAAAATGTCGGGCCTTGTGCCTAGAGTAGAAAACAATAATTCACAAAACAGTAAAATATTTGAGGGTTGAAACGGACTAAATATATGTATAAAAAATATTGGCACCGACATTAACAAGGAAACTGCAAGATTCAGTGAAAATGTCTGGGAGAAGTGGCTTCAGGTTCACCCGCAGCTTTTCGTGACCGGAGGTTTTCCCATTTGCTATTTATTCTCTCTTGTCTCTTTCTTTTAGTTATAGCTAAGCTAGTTTACTCTGACGAGGTCTAATTATACTGTAGTATGTTATCACTCAACAACTTAAGACGAAATTCCCTCTCAACTTCTTCTCTTTTATTATTATGTAATATTTTGTGATTGATTTCACAAGAATTGAGCTGCTAGCTAGGATATTTTTTCTCGTCGTTACAACAGAAGTCTCAATATATCTTACAAATATTGTTAAAGATGTACAAAAGCAAGCAGAACATATTTTACTTCCCATGCAGATAAAGCGAGAGAGAGGGAGAGAGAGAGAGAGAGAGAGAGAGAGAAAGAGAGAGAGAGAGAGAGAGGGGGGAGAGGGAAATAGATATAGAAAGAGAGGGAAAGAGAAATAGAGAGAGAGAAGACGTGAATTGATATACACACTTCTAAGCTTTCAGTTTAGATGCCATCCTCAAACCAGAGTTACTTAGTATCTTGTTTCTTTTTTTGATGCCGAGGTAGCGCGAGCAGACAAAGACGCCAACCCGACTCTCTCGGCCTTCACTCTATGGACCATCGAAAATATGTCAGTTTGATGGAAAGAGAGGGGCTCCACTAATTGGCTGGTTCTCATTTCCAATCTAATGGACTGAAGCAACATAAGACGAAGTCTCTTGTTCAAGAATACAACACACAACAATGTCCACGAATGGAACCCACGACCTTCTGAACCTAAGCCCAACGCTATAACAGCTAGGCCAACCAGTTTTATACATCCTTTCATACAAACTCACACACTCACATTTCTGTATGTATATATCTATTACACATACACACACACACCGGTTGGGATGCAGGATTTCATTACTGCTTGCGTAATGAATAAACATATTATCGATACAGAGAGATACGGGATAATTGTGTTAGACACACACAGAGATACACACATATATATACGCACTCTTGTATATATTTGTCTATACACACACACACACACACGCACACGCATGTATATATGTGCATACACACACATATTAGTGAGATTACTCACAGAAACACATACACACATAATTGTTAGGTGCTCATTAAAGGCGTAATAAAATTAATTAATATTGTCCAATAAATGCGATCTGCTTAAATAGGTGCATATTTCTAAACAACTTAATAGATGAAATGGAGGATTGTGTAATACTGACAGTAAACCCTAACATAATTGGTAGATGAAATACCTTAATGATTGATGGTAATATTTATGGATTAAACCATGCACACGCGAAAACGTGGATGCAGTCATACATTTAGTATTCCATATATGCGCACATACATGCATACATACAGACGGAAATACGCCACATACAATATAATTATACATTTAGATGCATACAAGTAATTATGTGAGATGTGGCTTGTGAATTTCGTATCAATCTTGAGAAGGTGGGATTCATGAAACCAGGATGATACGATTAAATAGAAAATTAGAATCCCAAGAAATTAAAGCCACTCTAAAATTATGTGAATTGATCTCAAAGTGTAATATAACGCATATATAACTACATATGTATACACACACACACACACACACACACACACACACACACACACACACACACACACACACACACACACAAATGTGTGCTTGTCCGTAGATATAAGTCAGATATATGTACGCATGTGTGCGTGTGTATGAGTTTGTAAACCGTAAAGGCACCCTATATATGTATGTATGTGCATTTGTATGTATAACTATGCATACAGATACACATATATAATACTTATATAGGGAGTTCCTTTCTTTGTTTCTTACTTCTGAAGTCAGTGCAGCTGAAACAAAAACTGCAGCCACAGGTGCCGCTGCCATCGAATGGCTTACTCAACAATCATCACTATTCCAAATAATAGAATATTTGTCTTCAATATCATAAATATGTCAATGACAATATTCTGAGACAGTTCACTTTTGCTTCTCTGTATTTTAGCACTAAATCCACTGGTTGTATGGTACGGACCACAGAAACAAAATACACAATTTCTTCGTGGACAATGTAAATGTTTATATTCGAAATGTTGAAGATGCTGAGAGACAGGAAGTTGAGAAGTGGAGCCTACAAAGAAACAAATGTTTGAGCAACTGCTTCTAGATATGCCTCCCAACCCAGCCAGCCTATATATATATATATGGAACTTAGTGACCTCCCACCGACTTTCCTCTAGTGTGCTAAAACAAAGACCCTCGAACGCACTTGCTCTAAATCTTCGTTGGAAACACGAATCAGTTTTCCAGATCGCGGAGGCAATCAGGAAATAGCAGCAGGACTCACACTATAGCCCGAAAGATAGGTTTTGCTAAGGAGACAGATTAGTTGCAGAAATGACCCAACGGCAGTTCTAAAGGTTTCCTAATGGTTTCCTTTGCACAGCGTGGAACTGGATTATGAAAGTTTACCTGGAGAAACAGTCAAAAGCTCCTTCACATACCATCCAGAATATGTTGAGACCAAATATCATTTTGGATTCCAAAATGTCCAGAAGAATTTTGCCTGTAGTGTAGATACAAAGAAATGTATCGTAGATTCAAAATAAGTATGAGTGTTAAAATTGAAATATTAGAAGAGTTGGCGATCGTACAAGAAACCTAATTTTGCAGTCACAACTGAAAAGAGTGAGGTTGCTGCTTGCTCTTCTACATTATGGATAAGCTCTATACAAGCTGTTTTAACCAATTCCTCTGTGATCATTTCAAAGGAAATTGAGTGATGACAGATGAGCTTGCAAATGGAAATAGAACATAGTGCAGATGTACCGAACAATGTTTTTAATTAATAAAATTATTTTGACAGAATCAAAGAAAAAATACAAATCAGCCTTCAGAATGTTATTCTTGATTACAGAAAAGTTGTTCAACTCTATTCTTCACTCTAGATAGTTGTCCTAATTATTATTCTATTTGCTGAAAGACCTCATCAATTATTTTCACTTTTACACATCAATGCATGGCAATTCCTTCTGGTACTGGACATCGAAAGAACTATTTGTCTCTGTGTCTTTAAACACACAATCGTATCTTCTGACTCTACATATATCAGTATATGATAGCCACACACTAGTACGCTTTGTGTCATCCTTTGATCTGGTAGAAATAGCAGCTAAATTTTATGGAAATTACACATTATTGTCTTAAGTAAAACGTTAGACAGAACAGTGCTCTGTGTCTGAAAAGACAAAAAGGAAACGGGATAGTCATGGCTGGAATACGTTTTGTCCTGAACAAAGAACTGACAATAAATTTCATGAACTGTTGTAGAAGTTACCTCTCCTGTGTAGTTGAAGGTTTAATTAAAATTTAACGAGAAAGAGAATATTTACGGACAAGTGAATTGAAACAAAAAGCACGTTCCTTTCAAACTTTACACCGGTAATAGGAATCATCTGTTCACTTGGTTATGCTGAGTCAAAATTTGTATTAAACTGAATTTTCCAACAAAGTTAGTCTGCAAGTGGGCAACAGAAATATGCATGACTAAAACGAACTGTTTGTTGTTGATGTTAACTCAATCGAAGCGTTGGAACTGTGTTTCTTAGAAATCAGCCTCATTTTATACGAATGTTACAGTGTGGTGTTCATATATAGCAAATACAGCATAATAAAGATATAAGTATTTAAAAATAATGTTAGAATCTAAACTCACACAAAAGCTTTTGCAGTCTCTAAACGTGATTCATATCGAAATTATTGCAGAGTCACAGAAAATAATTTGATGACATTAAGCCTTTCTCATTTTCACTCGGTAATGTAAAGAATGGTGAGAATTGGGGATGGAATGCAGTTTTAGACAATCAGATAACGTCGTACCTGCGAGTTGTTTATCGCAACATATCTTGTTACGTATTCCTGCCATGAAGTACCATAAAGATGTACGTCTATAATGGATTGTAATATCAATAGAAACCTCTCGTAATATGTATCTAGATGTCACTCTGTGGGTCCAGGGAGGGCGCTACTAATCCGCGGAAAACTGCTACGAAATTGCCTTCAAAAGTCGAAATAAGTCTTAAACATTTTTTTTAAGTGTTACAAACATTAACCTAAATTGAGTTTATATTGTGCCTGTGGAGAGTCATCATCTTTTAGTGCCTTATTATTTAACACACTCACCGATTCGATTTCCACTCATTTACTTACTCATTTTTTTCTAGAATTTTCGTTGCGTTTTGCAATCTTTTCAATAGACGTTGATTCCCTTCTTATTCATTATAGTTAACGAAAAATTTTAGGAAAAAATAAATAAGTAAATGAGTGGAAACCGAGCCGGTGAGTGTGTTAAATAATAAGGCACTAAAAGAGAATGAATCTCCTCAGACACAATAAAATATACTTCAACACAGGAATTCACAAAAAGAATCTTGCAAACCAAATACAAAAACGAAATATACACACACACACACACACACACACACACACACACACACACACATATATATATATATATATATATATATAATGGTGAAGGCCGGCTTATGGGATTGCCTTAAGTTTCCCGTTCATAAAGGGTTGAGTTTTATGGCGTATGGACGGGAAGCCTAAGGAAATCCCATTAACCGGCCTTCCTCGTTTTTAATATATGCTGCTCTACATTTTTGATTGAGCTTCTTTCGGAGTTACATTTTTTACAGATGATCTATATATATTTGTCTATCACTTATTAGTTTCAGTCGTTTGACTGCGGCCATGCTGGGGCACCACCTTAAAGAATTTTTAGCCGAACGAACCGACCCCAGTACATATGTTAAGCTTTGTACACATTCCACCGGTCTCTTTCTGCAGAACCGTTAAGTTACGGGACGCAAATAAACTGACATTGGCTACCAAGCTGCGGTGGAGTCAAGACACACACGCATACACGACGGGATTCTTACAGTTTCCGTCTAAAAAATCCACTTTAATTGGCCCGAGGCTTTAGTAGAAGAAGGTGCCAAGCAGAGTGACTGAACCCGAAACCATGTGGTTGGGAAGCAAGCTTCTTACCATACAATCACGACTGCGCCTCTCTCTCTCTCTCTCTCTCTCTCTC
>NC_069002.1:18509545-18513761 GCF_001194135.2 Octopus bimaculoides
TATATATACATACACATATCACCAAGCCTGATCCTTCTTTCTTGACCGAATGTTTTCCGTGCAACATCGAAATTCCTCCTTGTGCCTGTGAAAACCTGTATCCCTGCCGTAGGGCTTTATTTCCACACATGCCAGCTTAATTTCATTCGTCCTTATTCGTTCATTCCACTCTTCGCTCTTTCGTTCCCCCTCTCTCACATTTCCTTGCCTTCTCTTCTTGCTCACTTTTCCTGCACTTTTCCCTTCACTCTATCCTTGTCATTTTTTCTCGCCCCTACTTCTTTCTTTTGTCCCTCTGCCGCTACATCTCTCTCTTCTCTTCCCACGTGACCGACGTTTGGCCAAGCCTGATCCTTCTTTCTTGGCCGGACGTTTTCCGTGCAACATCAAAATTCATCCCTGTGCCTGTGAAATCTTGTATCCCTGCCATAAGGCTTTATTTCCACACACGCCAGCTTCATTTAATTCGTCCTTAGTCGAAAGACACCTGTTGTTATGTCCTGTTATTATTTTTATTGTATTCGTGTAACATTGTTCGTTTTATTCCGTCCTTGTTCTTGTATACATACGCTGCTTTCTTCCAAGGAATCTAATACTCTTAGCTTAGTTTTTCCTTGGGGCTGACCAGATTGGAGCAATCTCGAGTATGACCAGCTGAAATTGCAAAGATAATCTGGAACTCGACTGAGGAAAGAAAACTCCGAATGACTCGTCCTTGTTTTCTTTGTATCGTCTATCTGGCTGTTTACGTTCTTGTCCCATTTTGTATTATTTACACACACACACACACACACACACACACACACACACACACACACACATACAGATTCATTCTCGCACATGCATACGCACATGCATACGCACATGCATACGCACATGCATACGCACATGCATACGCACATGCATACGCACATGCATACGCACATGCATACGCACACACAAATATGTACATATGTACATATACACATACGTACGCATATACATACATGTGAACACATATATACGTACATACACACATCCGGATATATACGTACACATACACACACACAAACATATATATATATACATATATATTTATAGAACCACGTATTACACGTATCTACATACATACGGATATTGCATTTGTCTGTGCATACATACATAGTCACATAGTCACATATGCATACGTACGGATAGATATACACACACATAACCATACATACACATATATATACACATGTGCGTATGCATACATACACACACATAGACATTATGTATGCTTACACATATACACTTATATGGACATATACATACATATATAAATGTATATATTTATAGACGTGCATACACACACGTGTGTGTGTGTTTGTATACATGGAGCTTGCGGTGACCAGACAACTCGTGGTTATATAGAAAAACTGTTATTCATAGTGCAATATCTTTCAGTTAGCTTTCCAGACCCAGAAACTAGAGTTAGATGAAACTTATGGATGCATTGTGGTGCATTTCCGTCGTTCGACGATAATCTCGATCAACTGAGTCATCTGCACCTGAATAAACCTGTGACTTAATTTCCCACAGACAGGTTAAACTTTAACGCAATTCGCAGACAGATTGAACGTAAGGTAGAGTGTGATAACTCTATACCTCCGCCAGAACATCGCTTTCTATCTGAATTTCGCTCACAATGTAGTGGTTGATCCGAGGTGATAAAAAGTAACATTTGCTCAAGATGCTGTGCGGTAGGATCGAAACCCGAACCTTGACCTTCTTTACAATTCTGACGTACTACACACACACGCACACATTCAAACATGCATACACATCAAATGGATTGAAGTATTTCATTTAATGCGCCAAAAGCTAGTATCGTTATTGGCCATTGCACACCTGTTATACACAATTTAACTTACAAGTAAACTTGAGAAATCCATCTTTTATTTTCCCTTCTTCCATCAATAAATCTTAATTAATTTATTTGCCTTATCTCAATACTGAACATGGTATGAAACATTATCAATCAATAAGGAGCGTGCGTTTAGCAGACAACTTGTGGTTATGCAAAAAACTGTTATTTATATTGCAATATCTTTCAGTTAGCTTTCCAAGACCAGAAACTAGAGTTAGACGAAACCTTAGGAAACTAATTGTAGTTTAAATTACGATTACAATTTAAATTGATTCTCGGTGCAGTTATGCAATTCTTTGAAGTTGTTGATTTTGTGTCATCCTTATCGGACCTTACCAATAACTATTTGATCCGGGGTCTTTTTGGCAACGCATGTAATCAGGCAAGCGTCGGAATTTCTCTCTCGTGTTCTAAAACTTTATAGGCAATACTTTTAATACTAAAAATTCTATGCCTCAGAATGTGCAGGGCGTTTGCTGGTTGGGAGAAATAGCGGACCTTTAAATAGGAAAATTCATATTAAAAAAAAACCAAACTATTATTGAAATATTTTATTTATCTTAAGGACTAAGACGTTCTCTTTTGCTTCTAAATTTTAAGAAACGTCAACAATAAACATTTTCAAATATAAATTGTGATTACATGTTTTGTGTCTCTGTTCGAATCTTAACTATTCCCCAGTCACTAATATTGGTTCAAATGTACTATTGATTTTGTTTTAGAATTGCTCAGAAATACCAGCTAACGAACTTTATGTCTCCTATTTAGCTGAACTCAGTTAACCATAGTAACATTCGATGTTTTGCGTCAGTAATCTTGTGCTAACAATCAATATGATCGTATTTTCTTTCAACCTAAAACACCATCAATTTTTACTTCAATTTCTGTCAACTTAGTTTTAGTTATTCATCAAATTATCTCGTGTCTGTCCAACCCTAACTAGTACTTCCTTTCATTTCTAATTACGTATCTGTTTAATAATCTTAACTTAATGAGCGATGGACAGTGAATCAGTTCACAAAGTTGTAAAGTAATAGCATGATGTTGTAATATCGAAAAAGTACGTCACTTGATTTCAGTGTTAATGTCGACTGCCTCCGAGAGATTTTGCCTGAAGAGAGGTGGGTTGGCCCAAGCTGATTTCCATTAGCCATATTACATAAAGTATAAGACGGAGCATCTACACTGTCGCTAGGTCTGCTAGAAATAGCAGGTAAATTCCCTCAAATTCCACCTTAGCCTCTTAACAAAAAAGGAAGGTAATATTGGAAAATGTAGTTATGTAAGATTTGTCAAGTGATACAAGGTGGTCATGGATGGAGACCTTTGATTGTACGTCTAATCGAACAGCGCTGATCTGTAAGGGATTATTAACAAGAACAACAACTCGAAAACCATTAACCACATGAAGCATTCAGGTGTGTCCCCGAAGCCAATAGACACACCAGCTTCCTTATCGCTATTATCATTCTACCTTCACTTAACCATAATTAACCAGCATTCATTTATGAATTTACATCTATTTAACCCTAATTAACCGATATTCAATTATGATTTTACGGCTATTTAACCTTAATTAACCAGCGTTCGATTGTACAATTGATTAAACACGCTTAGTTAGTTCTAATTAATCAGCACTTGACCTTGTGTATCGGTAACCTAAGCAACCGGGCTATAATTAATGTTTCCAATCATATTAGTAATTATTTCTTTGATACAACAACTTGTTACCTGAAAAATAGGGAGAAAATCACAAATTGATTCGATTTAATGGCCGGATCAATATAAATGTGTATATGAGTGTGTGTATATATGTGCGTGTGTGTGTGTGTGTGTGTGTGTGTGCGTGCGTGTGTGTGTGTATGTGAGTGTGTGCGTGACAGAGAGAGACAGAGAGAATATGTATTGTATGTGCTTTAATATAGAAGTTTACGCAATGTTTCCTCTGTGTGCGTTGGTTTTCATTACTGATTTCTGCGTTTGTGTAAGCGCGAGTATATGTGTGTGAGAGACTTCGTATGTGTGTGTGTGTGTGTGTGAGAGAGAGAGAGTGTGTGACAGAGAGAGTGAGAGAGAACATCCGTTTAAAAACTAATGACAAAAGAAAACCAATACAGCAAAATAATTGCAGTAAAATTAGCCAAATAAATATATTTGGAAAGTAAGACGACGCAACGTATGTTTCCCTCTTATGTGACCTCAATGCAGTCTATTTATCTCCAGTAGATTCACAAATGATCCCTGTGTACAAACACAGACACAGACACAGAAACACACACACACATACACACACACACACACACACACACACACACACACACACACACA
>NC_069002.1:18514560-18515258 GCF_001194135.2 Octopus bimaculoides
ATATATAGATATATATATGGGGGCGTAGACGCAACAGTGTCAAAGATATGGCTTGTGAAGACATCACACGTGTACGTTCTACATTCTGCCATGCAAAATAAGTGGCATCTTCACTTGTTGTCATGGTAACCGTCACTAATATTTTCCTCACTGATAATCTATCAATATCTCCATAAATTCTAATGACACTTTACATTGACGCACTGATGACGATGATGTTGATGTTTAACACCCCCCCCCCCACTACCACCGCTAATACCATGATGATGAAGATGATGATGATGATGATCATCATCATTATCATTATCATCAATATCATCCACGTAATCATTGTCATTATCATTATAATCATCATCCTAGTCGTTTTGGCTGTCATATCGCCCTGCTGCTGCTGATTCTCCTCCTGCTGCTGCTGCTGCTGTTACTACTCCTCCTCCCCCCTCCTTCTGCTCCTGCCCTCCTCCTCATCATCACCATCATCATCATCGTCATAATCATCTTTATGATTATCAGCGCACAACATATATAGCATCATCATTCCTAACCCAACGACCTTCATCATCGTCGTTGTTCTCATCATCATCATCATCACCACAACCACCACCATCAGCACCACCACTAGCACCACCACCACCACTAGCACCACCACCACCACAACCACCACCATTACCACCACCACTACCACTAAAACCACCACC
>NC_069002.1:18515268-18515899 GCF_001194135.2 Octopus bimaculoides
ATCATCATCATCATCATCATCATCATCATCATCATCATCATCATTGACATAACCATCATCGACATCGTTACCATAGTCTTTTACTTCCAAACCTGAAACGTTTCCAGTTAGCAACACTGAAGACTGATCTTTAGGTGTCATTATATTACGTTTCAAGATTGGCAAACGTCAGCACCAAATTAGAAATCCGCAATCATTTTGTGCTGTGTCGATGTTACGTCGGCAAAAGAATTCCATCGTCACTTCCAACAATTATTCTACACTTACAATGTGTGTGTGTGTGAGACTCTGTGTGTGTGTATGTGTGTGCAGGAAGGATGGGTGGAGGTGTGTATTTTAATGTTATTGATTAATGCCTTGAATTCCAAGATAATCTCAAGTCACTCTGATGTCTTGCCAAATATGAATATTTCAAAGTTGCGGAAACGACGATCACTCACACACGCGCAAAAATACATACATGCAAGCAAGCAAGCAAGCAGGCATACGTGTGTTGTGTACCGATAGGTACGTACATTTCTAAACATATATTAATACATATATATAGATATAATTATATACAATATATAACTATACACACATATATTCATATACTTATATGTACATATATGCATATATGCATATATATATA
>NC_069002.1:18516654-18517000 GCF_001194135.2 Octopus bimaculoides
TCTCTCTCTCTCTCTCTCTCTCTCTCTCTCTCTCTCTCTCACTCTCTATCTATCTATCTATCTATCTATCTATCTATCTATCTATCTATCTATCTATCTATCTATCAGTCTGTCTATCTATCTATGAATTAATATAAACAGCTAGATACTATATAGTACCATAAAGGAGAAAAAAAATGATTGTCACTAAATGTAATTCAGGGTGCTGAAACACTTACATTGCTAGAAATAAGAGTTAAAAGACAGTTCATGCTTTTAACTTTATACACCAACAGGGGAGAAAACCTCCCAGTGTGTATATATACATACATACATATATATATATGGGAGAATATACAAATAATAA
>NC_069002.1:18517010-18517699 GCF_001194135.2 Octopus bimaculoides
ACACACACACACACACACACACACACACACACACACATACAAAAATGTCTGTATCAGCTTATCAAGGAATTCTCCTTTGCTTTCAGAACTTTCAGTCGCATGTCTATCCTGAATGGTGGTGAAGGTCCACATTCAATGCCAGCTTTCTGGTGGCAACACCAGCAGCCAAATCTAGATCCGCCCGCACGGGGACTCTGTGAACTGATCCGGAACGCAGTCAGGTCGTATATCTTGGCCCTTTCTGCCGGACACGGCTTTGTAATCATCGTTGCATCTGTCTATCTCACGTCTTACATACAATATCCACAGATCATTGAGCAGCGGTCATTATGTCGGTGTTCTGGCACCCGGCGTGAATCATAATGGTAGAGATTATTCTTTTCCAATATTCAGATGACTTCCAGTCCTCCATGTCAGCTAACTTATTCTCGAACACCACTTTAGTCTTTATGCTGTCCAACTACTTCTAGAATGTAAACACTATTACAACAAAGCCATGGTATCCATTGACAACTGTATCGACTGATTCCCCGTTCATTTCTTATTAGCTGAAGATTAAACAAATACCTAATCAAAAGTGAAACACATCAAGCTGTTCTTGAAATAATAGTTATAGAAAATAAATATATTAAGCCCGATCACCATATATATATATATGTATATATATATATATATGTATATATATATAT
>NC_069002.1:18518798-18519321 GCF_001194135.2 Octopus bimaculoides
TATATACCAGTGTAAGCACATGAATGTGAAAGAAGGTGAGAAAAAACCGTACTCGAATACTGGAGGTAGAGTAATATACTTTATTGTTAAAGCTGCAAAGATGATAGAAAAAATATCACAAAACCTGCTGCTCAGAGTTTCACGTTCCCGTCTGTCGGGCAGTTTATGATTCAAAATGAACGCGTTAGCAAGGAAATGCATTTCATAAGAAAGTATCGACAGAGTCTAAATTCTCCAAGCTCAGAACACTGAAACTATATGTATATTATTCATAAGAAATGAAGATACGAGATTAAATAGATCCTTGTCTGTGACATTACATAATCTCTACCTAATTGATCAGATTAATGGCTATCTAGCGCAATCGACCTGCTTCTTCCTGTGTTTTTTTCTCCATTCTCAACATGATTATACTTATAAACTACGGTTTACACGATAAATTACCTGCCTCTGGATACCTTCTAACAAAGACGGTGCCCACACAGGTAATCTACAGGAGCCCCTCCGGATTTAATTATCCCTT
>NC_069002.1:18520199-18523963 GCF_001194135.2 Octopus bimaculoides
ATATATATTAATGTATCTAAAAGACACTTTCAGGCTCTGTTTATACGTTATACATTTATATTACTATTATTATTATTATTGTTTTTGTTGTTGTCTTTGTTACTATTATTTAAAACAGTTTGATTCAGCTCCTGTTCAGTTACTTGCACGCACACAGACACAGACGCAGAGGGAGAGAGAGGGGGTGAGAAAGAGAGAGAAAGAGGGAGATACAGAGAGAGAGAAAGAGGGAGATACAGAGAGAGAGAAAGATACATGTAAGTATATATAAACACACATACACACACCACACACTCACACCCATGTATAATGACAAAAGACCGTACTTTTAGTCCCAATTCAGTCAAATGTTTACAATAAACTATCTTATTGCTTCATTATTTTCAAATAATTTACTTCAAAATGAAATTCATCATTGTAGACAACACATTTTCTGTACCATAGGAAGGGAGATAATCTAAACCATACGGGCTCATCTACTCTTGTCAGCTGATATTAAATGTTTGTATAAAAACCAAGGTAAACTTAGCCTAAATCTATTATTTCAGTAAATTTCCACTTACCCTAAATTCACTATTTTTCAGTAAATTTCCACCGGAAATAGTTTACGAAGAATAGATAAAATGAGAGACAGCTGGATATTCACAGTTAATGCACGAGTATCTTAAATAAAACATTGCACCAGTTGAACAGGTTTGTACTAAAGATTTGAAAGTCCGCCATCGTTGTTATTTTTATATTCGATCATCTTTCACTCTTTTCACACTTTATATTTATTTAACAATGGTACATGAAACAAAATAGGTGGGCATCTGTGTAATCTTAGTGCATATCTATCTATCTATACATACATAAGCATATAAACATACATGTGTGTGTGTGCGTGTGTGTGCTGTAGGCGCGCAGTCTTGTGTTAGGCTGTTGCACTCATGATCACAAGCAGAGATTTCTATTCCCAAATCAGCAGAGCGTTGTGTTCGTGAACAGAACAAAACACTTCAGTTTACGTTCCTCCAGTCCACTCAAATGGAATAGTCTTCCGATGGAATAGTCTTTTGACGGAATAATCTTCTGATAAGCTGCATATATATATATATATTAGTGAACTTTTTTGCTGCGTCAATATAATCTGTGAGAAATTATATTTGTTCAGTCGAATGAATGGATGTCCGACGTAATGTTTGTGTGCGCGTGTGTGTGCGTGCGTGTGTGAGTGCGTCCGTAGTTCCTGTGTGTGTGTGTTTGCTTGTGTATGTGCATGTGTGTGCAGGATTACCCACAAGCACAAACAAACACACACGAATATATACCCCCGTTTGTATATGTGCATGTATAAATGTATATGAGATAACTCATTACATCTACAGTAAATTTATATGAATTGTATTTATACACAAACATATATACGAGCAAGCATACATATGCTTATATATGCATGCATTCACACACACACACATACACACAGACACACACACACACATACACACACACACACGCACGCAATGTATCTAAAAGACACTTTCAGGCTCTGTTTATACGTTATACATTTTAAAAACAAGGACTATAAGAAAGTAAGAATAAACATGGAAGAAACGAGAAGAGGGTTGGTGCAAAAAATGGAACTAGAACAATGAAACGAAATCCAGAAATTTAAAGCCCACTTCATCCCCGATTGCAGAAAACTCATTAAATACAGCTGGTTTAGAGCAAAACAACAGAAAATATCTCAAAGTTTGCGAGACAGCAACTGAATCTTGAGGCACTGGTGCCTTCCAATTCGATAAAAGAAACCTGTCCATGTGTCTAGACCTGCCAGAATTTTCAGATCTGGAATTAAGCAGTGTGTAGGAATTGCTTGATCTAGGAATTGCTTGATCTAAGAAGAATATAAGATTTTGCTGCTATGCATGTTGCATTTCCTAGATCCATTAACATATGACTTGGATACTCCAACTATTCTCCACTTAATTGTATGTGGTGTGGAGTTGCTCTTCAAATTTCATACGTAGCTAGCCAACTGAGTTGCATTACTTTTATCGATGTCCCGGAAAGAAGATAGGTGGTTCGCATAGCATCTCTTGAATTCGCTCGCACATAACTCAATGTAATTCTTCTTTCCAATTGGCTTTTCTTGGAATGTAGCTGTATCTTCAGCTTCGTTTATCATACATGCCTGGTCAAGTGGCCAAGCTTCATTGTCTTGACAGTTATAACTGGAAGTGGTCACTTGGTGATTTTTGCGTGTTATGTTCTCCATATTGGGGAAGTTACTGTATAATATTTTTATGGAGCATCTGTTAAAAATTTTCCTGTATTTATGATTTGTTGGAAAATTTTTATCTAAAAGCAACAGGAATTTCTTGCCTACATTTGTCTCAACATATAAGGAGAAAGAAGGGTGAACCAAATTATTTTCCTAGATCTATTTTTGGTCTATTTTTACGATTCATATTTTTACTTAAAACGTTGTAATATATTTTAGCTTTGAATCCGCTGCTAAATAGGGTGTTGTTATATTGGGGAACTGGCTTATCATATATTTGTTTAGGAAAGAAGATAGATTTGATATCCTGCTACTAATGTTAGCTATCGATTTTTAAAGACTGTAGGGGTGACAGAACAGTTTATGTATGCATGAGATCTTCTCGTTAGAATTATGATACGGCTTATAAGATTCCAAGCCGAAGCAACGAACTATCATTTACAGAGAAGTAGTGCAGACTCTCCCATACACGGACGACAACAGGTTGTTTATAAAGATAGCATCAAAGACAACATTTCTTAGCACAGATGGGAGAAGAATTTTAAAGAAATGGAAACTAGTATTGAAATTAAACCGTGCAGTTGGCGATAACCAATTACGATAACTGACATGAGACACCGTTGAGTGGACGAAATGATTCGTGCAAAGAGACAAGTCAAAAACTCCGAGCTTGCTGTAAAACTGGATGATGGTTATAATGCATCGCAGAAGATGATGCAATATTTGGGCAACGAAATTATGTACAGTTTGACACCCGATCTAAATGAAGTGTCAAGTAAAGGAAGGTATTTTTCTGATCCCGTGACAGGAGATGAAACGTGACTGTATCATGTGAACCGGAAACAAAATCACAGCCGTTAGAATGTCACCATACTTTTTCTCCAAGACCTGAGGAATTTATGAGCCAGAGAGCGGCAAAGAGATTCATCGTGATTTCTTTGGAGGATGACAAACGTGTCATTCTCTTTCTTTTTCATGAATATGACTGCACCGTTAACACTGATACAATGAGACACCCAAAATGTTTGGCGTAGCCATTGAGGAGGCAAAAACTGATCATAAATCTGAAAATGGTGCGCATTCACAATAGCAGCGCTTGATTACACACATCTTTGGGAAGGAATCAAACATTCACTGAAATGAGCTGCTCATTTGTCCATCATTCACTTTACAACGTAAATCTAATACCGTCCTCCGCTATCGACTTCTTAACCCCAGTGAAGGACAATGTACAGAGTCAACGTCCTGATGAAAGTAGCTGCAATGAATTGCAGAAAGGAAATTTTTCGAAGAGGGTTCGTAAGATGGATTTGCCGATGCTTCGAACGCATCGATAGTGGTGGAGATAATGGTGTGTAATACATTTTCAGAGATGAAGAGTTACTTTACCAAAACAAGCAATGGGAAACCCTCTCTCTTCTTTTTCATTGCTTTCTGTACAACACCCGTGTGGGTGTGTGTGCGCGTGTGTGAATGTGTGTGTGTGTGTGTGTGTGTGTGT
>NC_069002.1:18523996-18528227 GCF_001194135.2 Octopus bimaculoides
ATGTGTGTGTGTGTGTGTGAATGTGTGTGTGTGAATGATTGTGTGTGTGTGTGTGTGTGTATGTGTTTGAAGTGAGATGGGGATATAGTTGGGATTCAAAAGCACTTTTTCATACTGAACCATGAATAGGAATATTCTTATGTATATATTTATCTGTTCACTTAATCTCCGTGAAAAACTGCCACATACAACAGGCAATATCAACATAGATTTAAATTTTAGTCATAACACGCTGTATATTTTTAACATAAATCTTGAATAATTTACGAATCTAAGCACCACTCAATAAATTGTGCTTACAGTTTCTCTTTGAAGATTTTATTACCGAGAAGGTTGTGAGCAGCATCCATAGCCTCCTCATTGTTTCTGAGACCTGTAACTTTGATGTTGATGTTTCAGTTAAATTGTTGCAAGTAGTTGATAGCAAGAGAGTTTTCTTGTGGTCTGAAGTTCTGATGCGGACGGACTGTACGTATTGTTTAGTGCAGGTCTGGTGGGTAAAGTTGCTATGAATGAGGAACGGAGGTGACAGAAATGGGCAGAGAGTGTCAGAGGGAGGTGGTATGAGACTACCCAGATCTGAAGTGTAGAAACCTTCTATCTGCCGCATATCCACATCACATTGTCTTGGTTCATAGAGTGAAAAGTGTCAACGTTTTTCGTACGATCTAGCCCTGCGCTGAGGTTTGATACAGTTTACTTTCAGCTCAAATACCTATATATCAATATATGTAGGGAAGGAAAACAACAGATGGGAGTAATTGCTAGAGTTCTGACATTTTTTGAGAGGCAAAGTAGTTAGTGCTAGACCTTAGAGTGAAACACAAACCTGAGTTTTTGTGATATGCAGCTATATATTTCACAACAGTAATAGTAGCGACTTAATGAGTGTCGTCCAGGTAAATTATACTTCACAGATTTAATTTACCCGTGTTAGTTGCAAAAAATTAACACGTAAATATGGTACTATGTGTGTGTCAGTACGTGCGTGCGTGTGTGTGGATGGGCCTGTTTTTTAAACGATGAACAAGTTTTATTTTGGGTCACATAAGTAACATTGTCAATTTAGTTTTCTACGCGGACAATAATCTTATATATTGACAAAACATATCATAGTACGAATCACTGAATGTCTTCAAACAAATATAAGGTATTCGTAAGGCAGTAAACAATTTCAAAGTCATTGCATTGAAATGCTTATAATAATCCTTTTAAAGATTATTTTAAGTACGAGGGGAAGTCAAAAATTATCTGCACTTTCGCCATAAGATATTTTTTACTGTCACACTGCCTTCTACGCATGCGTGCTTGTAGTTGGTACTATTGTGCTCACGTTAGCGAAGTTTCAACCTGAACGCGTCATTTTTCTTTCAGGCTTTACAGTGTGAGCATGGCTGCTCCACTAGCAATGTGCACCAAAGAAGAATAAAGAGCAGTGACCCAAGCGATGGTAATGGTGAACCGGTTCACCATGGCCATCTCTTGAGTTTATTGAAACTTTTCGTCAGTGAAGGAGGTATTGTCACAGTAATAAAGATATGTTATGGCGAAAGTGCGGATATGTTTTGACTTCCCCTCTCATATGTATTATATTATTTTTAGGCGCAAGGCCTAAAGATACATATAATAATAATAATAATAATGATAATAATAATAATAATAATAATAATAATAATAATAATAATAATAATATATGTATGTATACGTAATTTACAGGTCCATCCGATCCTTCCCTCCCAACTCCCATCCATCCTGGATCCTTCCCTTGCTCCAGATCCTGTTGGCACACCCATCAATTCATTACCAATACCACCTCACTCACTGGAACCAACCAACACACTTTTCACATCTTTTATCTCTTCTAACATCATCTATTGACTCTTCATATGTTTCTCAGTCTGGTTGTCGTCCAGCCGACACATTTACAGAACATCTTCAGAATATCCGCCATCGCCTCTCATTCTTGCTCTCCCAACCCCTCCACCGAACACATCACAGGCTTCGGCTTCGTTTGTATTGTGGAACCATTACTACTGTACTTAATCAAGAACAATACTACATTCTCACACTACGATCTCATACCCCGCACTATTCTTCTTGTAATATTTTCCGTCTTCATTTCCCATTATATACATTTTAATTAAAAGAGTATTAAATAAATTAAATATTTTTAATTTAATTGAATTCATGTTTTAAAGTAATATTTTTCAATTTTAATTTTTTGATTTTTTAGATAAACTTTTTTGAAAGTTAAAATTTATTCATTCAATGTAATTTTCTTTTTCTTAATTAAAATTTTTATTTTTGAATTTATTTCACACACTTCCACACACCCATATACATGACTTACACCCTCACTTACTACATACATTCAGGGGTTGGACAAAATAATGGAAGCATCTAGCACCATAGCATCATAATTTTGAAATATCTATAAAACCGTCAAAAGATTGTTTATTTTTATGTCTTTTGATTTAATATTAGTGTTGCTTAATATATTTTGTTAAAATTGTTGTTTTTTTTCAGATATCATCAGAAAGAGGTAATTAAAATTCATTAAAGTGACAGATCTATCGGACTTTCAAAGAAATCAAATTGTTGGTGTTCAAATAGCAGGCGCTAGCGTAACAAAAACAGCCGAAATGTTTGGTGCATCAAGAACTACTGTCTCGAAAGTAATGACAGCCTTTGAGAAAGAGGGAAAAACTTCCTCGTCGAAACTAAACTCCGGAAGAAAACCAAGAACTGGAGACTGTTTTACCCGAAGAATGAACAAAAATTCCTTTGGAAACAATTCAAACTTTGTAAGAGTCCTTACCTTGTAGAATTGGAGCTGTAATTACTACCAAAGGCGGTCCTACCCCATATTAGAATAAATTTGTTATAAATTTGAAGGTGTTTCCATTATTTTGTCCAACCCCTGTATCTACTCACACACACACGTTTCTATATCCTAGCATGTGCAGAAAACATTTCACCCACACCGACACAAGTACACATACACACCGACACACACACACACCGGCACACATACACCGACATACACACACTGACACACACACACCAACACACACACACCGACACACACACCGACACACACACCGAAACACACACATCGACACACAATACAAATGCACATAAGCAAACGCATACATACACATATACACGTATACTCGTATACACGCACTCGCACCAAATGCTTAATCGTATGCATGTATATAAGATGCCGTGACTACATGGTAAGCAGTTTGCTTCCCAACCACATGTTCTCGGCATAGTCACAGTGCGTGGCATCTTGGGCCAGTGCCTTTTACTGTGGCCATAGTCCGACCACAACCTTGTAGTGGAAGCTTGGTATATGTGTGTGTGTGTGTGTTACTTCGTGTCTGTGTTCTCCTCATCTGTTCACAACCAATGGTGGTTTGTTTACATCCTCTTATGATCTGTAGTCTTTAAAGTAGAAGTACTAATGCGTCGATTCGTCCAACTAAAATTCTCCATGACAACAGTTCAATGGCTGAAACAATGAAAGGATAAATGCTAGACATACGAATACATACACACGCATTCACACATCTGTATATAAATATAAATATATATGAATATACACATATACATACACAAATAAAAACACATACATGGAAGTACACGTATGCACATATACATATATACATGCATATATCCATACATACGTGGATATATGTATATGTGTGTGTGTGTCTGTGTGTGTTATATGATGCATGTATACACACACACTGTATTTTATGAGTAATACATACTCTTTGGATTAAATTTTTACACGATAGGCCACTGGAAGTGGAAATTTCTATTAATTTCCATTTCCCTTCGATATGATTAATATTATAAGTTTTTGGATAATTTTCGAATTTTAAAAGTTGGCATTTTTTTTACTGCCGACGAGGAGCTGCGCCTGCGCAGTGGATTTGAAAAAAATTGGATGTATAAACAAGAGGCATATAATTGATTGCCTCGTGTTTATATATTTAATCTGAGGTGTACCTGTTTATGACGATTTCACCTAGCAAATTCTTTTATTTGCTAAACAAAAATCAGAAACCAATTGGTCCAGGAAACTAGATGGTAAAAAGTTTTACTATTTCCTTTCGCTCCTTTCGGGATTTTATCCTTAATTTTGTGGTTTTGGAACCTAGCTGTTCTTTCTAGCGTGAGAAATCCCATGAGTGGATTCCTCTTATGTGTTTAAATGTAC
>NC_069002.1:18533380-18535127 GCF_001194135.2 Octopus bimaculoides
GGTTCACAAAGGGAATTATATCAAGAAGGAGACCGCCCACTCATGAATTTGTGCAGAAGGCAGCAGGAGATCAATACCAGACGGAGTGGGCAAAAAAGAAAAACGACTCTGGTATTGGAGAAGAATGAATTTCTTAAAAAAAACAAAAAAACGTTCGTGGTATTTGAAGTAAGAATATAACTTAAAATTACGTCCTGCCATGTTGTGATACGCATCAGGCAGAAAGCTTCTGCCCGTGTGGTCGACATACTGCAGTTCTCTCTCCTCTATGATCACAATGGGCATCAGAATGCCCCGTGAAAACACTACAACCGCTAAAGAAACAAATGAATATCTACAAGAGCCTCAGTGAGACAGCAATGGAAATGGTCCCTATAAGAAGAATTCTACTGAACTACGCAAGAAAATAACTGTATCTATATGTAATTAAGAATGACTATTTTACACGGAAGGTAACTTCGTTGCATTTATAATGGAAATGAATAGAAAAATTAACAGAAACACCTCCAAATTATGTTCGGGAAATTTCAATAACAGCTCGATCGTCGTGAGTAACTTCATTTTAAAGTAAAAATAAAAAAAAAGAATAAAAAATTATGTATATTTGGCAACTGTTTTGATCTGGGACCATATGATGGAACAGAAGGAAACATGAGCGTTGAAGTAGAGTTTTCCTTGCTACAATGAAAAGGAAGGTGAATAATGTATCGCTGAATGGTGGTCTTACTTTTCTATATAGATAAACTTCAAACATAACATATAGTTCAGTTCTATATTTAAGAGATGAGGATTTATTTACATTATTTACATTATTTACATTTGACGGATATTTGTGTTAACAACAAAAAAGATGAGGACAAATATCCGTCAAATGTAAATAATGTAAATAACATATAGTTGTCGTGCATCGAAGTGAAGAATGAATAAGGAATCTCCATCGACTTCACTATGAGTAATTAGTTATTCCAACTGACTGAAATAATGTATTTCCCAGGTTGATTCAGTGTCACAAGATGGAACATTAGTTTACACGAAGTGTCTATCTGTCGATTTACACACAAATTCTGTTTACCAAATTTCAGTCACAGTAATTTGGCAAAGTCTTTTACCAAAGCTTCGCGTATATTCACGCAGATGGATCGAATGTATTCCCTCTTAATTGCAATAAGACCAATTTAATTATTTGGCGATACGACATCCATAAATTAGAAATAAAATTTAAGTAAATTTCAGCAAGACCAACCGTCTTCTTTGTCGATTTACAATAATTTAGAAAACTATTGATTAGATGTTAAATGGTGAAGGCACCATCTGAAATTCACATATTCTGACTACATCTCTCAACATTCGCTGTTAGAATTGATCTACAAATTTATTTGACATTTACTGTATTTCTCAAAACATCTTCAAGTCAGTTTTGTGTTGGACATCACTTCTTTCCAGACAACACATCATTTCTTTCTCAGTTTCCAGCTTTATATTGGTTTCAAATTTTGGCACGATGCCAGCAGGTTTCAAGAATGTGCTAAGCCGATTACATCAACCTCAGTGTTCAACTGGTATCTATTCTATTGACCTCGATAGGACGAAAGATAAAGTCGGCCTCTGCAGAATATGAACTCAAAATGTGAAGACGGTCAAACCACTAAGCATTCTGCCCGGCGTACCAACAATTCTGCCAGCTCAGCCTTGGTGGTCATCCTCGGATACTGTCATATCTCTCTCTCTCTCTCTCTCTCTCTCCATA
>NC_069002.1:18535240-18535970 GCF_001194135.2 Octopus bimaculoides
TATATATACATACATACATACATACATATATATACATACATATATATATGTAAAAATCAAAAAAGGCAACACGGATTTGCAAGGTCATTGCAGTACGCACGTTTCATTCAACTCCATTTATTTAAGTAATGCGAGCATTACACTAAATGTAAAATGAAGAACAATCTTCAGCTTCACAAGGATACAGAAAATTTCCTGAAATTTCATTTCAGTACAATGGACATATTAAAACCATCTTGACATAGCCAAAGCTAGCAGGCTAGCTTTGGCTATGAAAAGATGGTTTTTTTGTATTCTTCTTTCCCCTTAGATTGTTGAAATGTTGTCACAGCAGTAATATGTCCATTGTACTGAAATGAAATTACATTTAATGTTATGCTCGCATTACTTAGATAAATGGAGTTGCATGAAACGTGCGTACTGCAATAACCTTGCAAATCTGTGTTGCCTTTTTTGATTTTTGATCACCTTGTTTTTGGAATTGTTTGGATAATACCATACTATATTCTGGTGCCTAAACTTAAGTGCCATATTCAATTTTGAATCTAAATTTTATATATATATGTATGTATGTATGTAAGTGAGAAAGTCTTTTACGTTTCAAGCCTACGCACTTCAACAGAAGGGAACACAGAAATAAACAGAGAGAGACAATAAAAAAAGGTTTAGTGGCTAACGATCAATCATGGAGAATATACATACATACATACATACATCCACACACATATAT
>NC_069002.1:18536735-18542568 GCF_001194135.2 Octopus bimaculoides
CTTAAAACCAGATTTATCGCCTTTAAATAAATGAAGACACATTGAAGAATATTATACAAGAAAGGTTCCGTGTAAAATTTAGACAGGATGATCACGGTTGGACTGGGGTGAATTATAACAACATATGAGAGAGAAAGAGAGGGAAAGAGAGTGAGAATGAGAGAGAGAGAGTGAGAATGAGAGAGAGAGAGAGAGAGAGAGAGAGAGAAATAAGCTTCCGGACAGATACATTATTTAAAGGACGAAAAGCAAAGTTGACCTGGAGGGGATCTGAACTCAGAATGCAGCGCGCCAGAAAGAATACCACAACGTTATTTATCCAACACTTTAGCGGCTCCATTAATACAATATCAGTGATGAGAAACGGAAAACCAAGTGAGTGGTGGCTGTTAAAGTTTAGTTACTGATCCAGAAAGCCGAAAGACAATAGGAACAGAAAGAGGCTTTTGATAATGTCTTCTGCAAGAAACAATAAATCTCTCAGTTTATTTTAAGACATAATCGTAATTTACAGATAAATTTCACGAGCAACATTTAACTGATTAACCTTATTATAAACTCAAGTCTAATATACGATACTTGTATTGTTTCTGAATAATTTTATTACTTCTAAAAACGTTTATTGTTTCTAAATATTTCCCACATTCACTGTAAATAAATTTGCAATAAACGTCATATTAGAAATGTGAGTAGGAACAATGGAAAACTGAACATAAAAATTACAATTTCAATCGATTACTTTATCGCTGGCAATCGTTTCTACTCCAACTCTTAAAAGTATCTCAAAAGATGTTACACTGTTCAATTAAAAACAAAATATTCTGTTGACTTTTACACAATTCTTATAGGTGCGCCTCGCCATGATCTCCAGCAATTAACCAAGGATAGTTAGTCTTTCTACATTTGAGCATCCAGCGGAACAGAACATTTAAAATTAAGTTCACTCACAGAACATCGGAAACTTCAAGAGCAATTGGATTATTTCTCAAAAGGTTGTTAAAAATCCCAGTTTTCTGAGCTTTTGGTGCAATTTACTCTATTTCGATGCTATAATTTTGAAAATTGACAAATCGGCTTCCAAACTGATTGTTACCAAATCATGTATACCACATTTTTCAACGACAGTATTAGCTCAAACTACATGATAATCTGCTCAATGTCCTTAATCTTTGGAGTAAGAAGACGAGCTACCACTCACGATTATCTTTTGTAATAGAAAACGTACGAGACATAATGAATAGAAAATTTCCCAGTGGCTCCAGTCCGATCTAAGGCAATAAAAAGCAAGCCTCCTTGTGAATAAAAACGATACATTAATTGTCTTTCATCATGAAAGATGTTTTTCGCTTTAAGTGTGAAAATAAACGGGAGATAAAAGTAACAACTGAAAGCCGTTTTCGAGAGATTATTCGTATAGTAGTGGTGCTACACATCAAATACATTGCCATGGTTATAGATAAGAGCAACTTTCTGCTGACATAAGGATTAATACCATATTAACGGATACATTCAATTGGATTTTTTTGTTGCCCGTGAGAAATAAAATATTGGCATTTCATTTAAGTACAGACGCCCGATATTTTAAGAGAATGGTGTGTTATAACTATCAATAACACAAATTAGAATGCAATCTAGTCCAACAATTAGAAGTATCTTAAGAGTTTTGATTTCTAGTTAAATTTATTTCAATCGGGAATTGAATGTCATCAGAAATCGAAATCATATATCATAATCAGAACTCCAGTGGGTAAAAAATACTTAGCGCTTCAACTCTTTCCATGAATAAATACAGTAATCCCTCGCCTACAGTACAGTACTGTTTCTATTTCGCGGATTTTCACCTATTACGAGGGATTTGGAACGTAACACCCAGGATAGTCGAGGGATTACTGTATTCATACATCGATTTCGTACATCGAAAGAGGTTATCTATTTGTAAATAAGAGCCGTTGGTGATTGATTCACTTTCTGTATACTTATTCATCAGCTTCATTTGAATAAAAAAGGAAAACGAATTCTTTTCTGGCTGGATTTTAATTCAGAACGCAGATAGATGAAGCTAAATATTGCCAGGTATTTTCATAGCGTTCTTTAATTCCCGACAACATTCACTACTTTCCAATATAAATACTTATTAATATTGTGGTGTAAAGTATAGAAGAGAATGGCTGATGTTTTTAATATCGGAAATTGTGAATATATCAAGTAAAAATGACACCTGGTTATTAAGTACGATTGAAAAGAAGAGAGTGCTGCAGAATTATTACTAGATGGTGTATACGAATGGATGGTGGATAGGCTGCTAAATTTTATCAATTATCTCACTGTGAGTCACAGTACTATATATATATATACATATACATATACATATATGTATATATATATATATATATATATATATATATATATATATATTACGTACATGTATGTACGTACATACATACATGTGTACAAATATATGGGAGAATGTACGAAAAAACAACAACAGACGAGGAGAGGTGGTGTACAAATATATATGTATATATATGCATATATACATATATATTCCATTGATCCGTAAATATATATATGTGTGTGTATGTGCGTGTGTGTGTGTGTGTATGTGCGCGTGTGTGTATGCGTGTGAATGTAGAAAATATACAGGAATAAGCGTATGTCTAAACAGTCTATCAATCATAGAGTAATTAAATTTCCTAAAACGTTTTCGTCTAAGTGAAACACTTTCTCTCAGCAGGTTGTCCAGAATAATGTATGGATAAATATGGTAAACGTCGGTGATATAATTTTAGAGTATTGATAAGCGGGTCTAGTGATTTCGATACATTACATAAATTATAATACTTTGTGTCTGGTCGAAAGAAATCAATATTTAAGAAATATCATGTGAGATGACAAAACCATTAGTAGAACAGAATATATTAAGTGATATTCTACTGCAGAATTCTGTTTTGTGAACTGATATCCCATTGATGTTGATTTGGTCTTTCAACCCTCCAGTGTTTATGCAAAACTAGCAGCCGGTTTGGTACCAGGGCAAATCCTATGTTAACGAACCTGTGAACAAAGGTTATCTATGAAAGGTGACCATCATGTCTCTTTTCATATTAATGACTACCGCATCCAATGGTATTATTGCATATATAAAATAATATTACGTGTTTCGTGGTATATGGCTGCGATTTCCAAGATTCACATGTTGTTCCAGTTTATTGGTGCTAGCTTCTGTGTTCAATTAGATTGGTAGTTATACCAGTTTTCCGTGACCACTATAAGATCTAAGAGGTACCTCTGACAGGACAAGGACCATTTCTTAAATTCACAATAACAAACTGTCATCCGAAAAAGCATTGGTCAGTTCTACAGTACACTGCTTTCGACCAAAGACGAATGTATATACGTGGTCGTTGGATCTACTGGAAATAGCAGTCTAATTTATATCACATCTCGCTCTGTTTTCTGATACGACATGAAGAACACATTTAGGAATATTATTTAGGGTAGTATTATACCGAGAAAATGTGAACCCAGGTGTCATGAAAAGATAGATTAGATCCATCCTATTTTGTTGAGTCCCATGTTTTGCAATATTTAGGCCACTTATTTGCTTTATTCGCCAAGTAGAAGCCATAGTGTTGCATCATCTGAAGCAACCTTTCTATCAGTTCTTTGATTCCACAAGGATACTTGTTCTTGTCTTTCGAGGCGAAGAAATCTTTCACTGAAGTTTCCACCTCCTCTTAATTGATGTAACACCGCGTGTGCAGGAAATGAGCCATCGGAACAAGTAACAAACTGAAGGAGATAGGTCCAGACTATATGGTTGATGAGACATCAACTCAATTCCTTCAAGTTCCTGAAATTTTTTCCGGGTCGTTCGAGCGGTATGAGGTCTTGTGTTATGTTGCTGTAGAAAGAACTCGGTTTCTGTCAACCAATGCCAGGAAATTTTGCTTCACTTATTCGGAATATAGTGTGGCATCGTAGTGAATTATTTCCTCACAATTCCACTAGATGCTGAGCATTACATCGTGTTCGAAGCACCTTTGTTTGACGACAGGAGTTTGCTTGACTACTGCTTTATGCACGTTAGGATTGCAGTAAGATATATCCATCAGATTATTACCTGTTCCGATCCATGGCTCACCTCCTGCGCTCCTGAAGATCCATCAACCCAGAGAAGGTGGAAACTACAATGAAGGAGTTCTTCCCATCGAAGGGCAAGAATTGGTATCAGTGTGGGATCAAAGAAATTGCAGAAAAGGTGACTTCAGACGGTGCAACACGATGGCCTCTACTGTAAATGCCAGGCTGCTTTTCATGTCTAAAGCAAATAAGTTACCAAAATATTTCAAAACGTTCAACTCAGCACAATATATCTGTTTTATTAGGATCGACTCGAGACTAAAACACCAGCAACAACAACAACAACAACAACAACAAAAGTAACATCAACAACAACAGGTCTGTAGAAATATTAGAATCTAGTCATATTACTTCCAATAACTCTTTACCACAGGATAGGGTGAGATATGAAGCTCAACGCTGAGAAGGGCTCAAAGAAGTATCAGTGACAGGGTACGGACCGTCAAACTGTCCACTCTATCTCTCACTCTCTCTCTCTCTCTCTCTCTCTCTCTCTCTCTCACACACACACACACACACACACATACAAAAATATGTATGCGTGCGTGTGTACGTGTGCGTTTGTATTTGTCACCGTTCTCTCACCGCTTCACACACCCAGAACCCAACTGTTCAGCGAGAAATCACAGACACAAGATGAACGGGATTTGAAATAAGAAGTCGAATTGCTTGGATGAGACCATTAAAGGCAGCGTTTCACATAGCTGTAATCTAGTGACTGCAACAAGCAAAAGATTACATGTGCACGTATGAGTGTGTGTGCGTGTATGTTTGTGTGTATGTGTGTGTGTATACATGTGTGTATATATGTGTGTGTGCGTGTAAGAAAGAGAGAGAGAATACACTTGAATTCTCAAGTGTTGGTTTTGAAATGTAACGGAAAGTACACCATGTTGAAGAAACAGTCGAAGTAGAATACTTTCGCATTGGAGAGATCGTAGTCACAGGAAATTCATTACGATTCTCTTTGTATCTGGAGAAAGTCTAACGATTCTTTGGTAGCATTCCATATTTGTCTGGTGTGGCCGAACAATGCTAATTAAAGATTGCAGATGGCTCCGGAAAATGTATAAATGGAAGTGGAGGAAATTAGGGAAGGAGAAAGAAAGAAAGGAAGAGAGAAAGAAAGAGTCAAAGAGAAAATATCTGTTACCACATTAGTAGTGATTGAACTTGTGCGTTGCTTTAGGGTCTCTCTCTCTCTCTCTCTCTCTCTCTCTCTCTCTCTCTCTCTCTCTCTCTCTCTCTCTCTCTCTCTCTCTCTCTTTCTCTCCCTCACACACACACACACAAAGGTATAAAAGTACGAAAAGGAATAAGCGTTCAATCTCAAAGATAACGCATTTGGAGTGTCATTATTTTACATTTGATATTTACAAAGCGCATACACATACATACATACATACATACATACATACATAAATGTTAGGGGAAGTGTATAATCGATTACATAGGCATCAGCCTTTAATTGGTACTTATTTATCGACTCAGAAAGGAAGAAAGGTAAAGTTGACCTCGGAGGCATTTGAACTCAGAATTGAAAGACGAATGAAATACCGATAAGTATTTTTCCCGGCGTGCTAACGGTTCTGCCAGCTCACCGCCTTAGGGGACACACACACACATACACACACACACACACACACACACACACACAAACACACACACACACATATGCACCCAAACAAAC
>NC_069002.1:18547257-18548959 GCF_001194135.2 Octopus bimaculoides
ACACACACACACACACACACACATATATATGTAAAATTAATCAAAGGACATATTAAGTATGTCTACCTGCTTGAAATAACAGTCAAAACACTTATTAAATCGCCAAAAATACACTGATGATAACTACGGAAATCAAATGAAGGCAAATTCGGTGAAGACAATCTACTAACATACATTTAAGTATCTGGACTCACATGGACCTGTTTCTGCACTGGCAAAATAAGCCTTAGCTTCTTCAGCACGCGTTACCATGATTAGTGATTCCTAACCCATCGTTTTGAAGTCTGTGCCGCAAGTGATTCGTTTTTGCGCCGAAATCACAACAGCTACCAGTGTAAAATGATCTCGATACAATTTACGAAAAAAATAATTCGCGAAACAATTAATTTGCGTAGGCGTCATTAATTCTATTATTATTATCCGATGTAACTATTTTTTAAATGATAATAACAGAATCAATGACACAGGCGATAGCAGACCAAAAATAGCTAAGGCTTTTTTGCCAGTGCAGAAGACGGTGCACGTGAGTCCAAATACTTAAATGTATGTTAGTAGATTTTCTTAACCGAATTTGCCTTCGTTTGACTTCTGTAGTTATAATCAGTGTATTTTTGGCGATTTAATAAGAGTTTTGACTGTAATTTCAAGCAGGTAGATATACTTAGTATGTCCTTTGATTAATTTTAATCCTTCGGCTATTTAATGCTATATTTGGCCTGCTATCTCTTGTGCCATTGATTCTGTTATCATTTTTAAAATAGTTACATTGGATAATAATAAAATTAATGACACCTTCGCAAATTAAATCAATGTTAAATATATACACATATACATATCATTAATTTCCGCCGCCACCTGAAATGTAAATGCTGATAAGTAAACAAATATAAACAGATGCAGAAGTTAGCTGGGTAAAAAATAGAAAAATCTTAGTCCAGCGATTTCCTACCATATGTTCTCATGGAACCCTAATATAAGGTTTTTCAAATAAAGAAACAAAAATATTTGTGTGGCCAAACCAATCTATTTTACGGCTAATTCCTGCCACCTTAAATATATTACGACTTTCAAAAAATGTTTTGTGGAGAGAGAATTTATATATGAAAAGTAAAACAAGTTTATTTTGAAGTAGCAAATTTGTATAGAATATATTTTTACAAAATTTTTTATATCCCGCAAAATAAGAATTATTATTTTTATTAATACATCCTTTATCATGCTGAACCTCAGAAATTTCTCACGGATGACTGGGGTTCATCGTAAGACACCTACCAGGTGTTTATTCGCTTCTGTTAATCTTGTAATGCAGAATCTAACTGCTGAACACAACTTCGCTAAATATTAAGAAAAAATCGATACGTATATATTAGCATATCCAAATTTTTCACCTCTATATACAAAAGACGCCGAATAATTTGATACTCTAGTTTTAAATTATTGATTTCTTTTGCCAAGAAAGCCACTCTGACTTTTACAAAAGCATCAGTAAGAAAATGTATTGAAAACGCTTCGACGAGGATTCAAAACTATAAAGAAGTATTAGTCCTAAAGATTTAAAAAATTAATTTTATTACATCATTCTGAACAAAAGTGTCGCTGTTGCCACATTTCTCTCAGATCAAACACAAGGGAATGTCAGCAGTGTGATGCAGAAGAATGTTTGCATGGAACTTCGTTCGTAAGACATCGCTTTTACGCTAGT
>NC_069002.1:18549118-18550626 GCF_001194135.2 Octopus bimaculoides
CACACACACACACACACACACACACACACAGAATCATACAACGAGGCCTCGTTGACTAAATTCTATTTACCAAGCCGTCTAATACGGCAGTAGACTACACGTGAATTTGCCGTTCAGTCGGTTCGAAACCGTATTCACGTGGTTGCGAAGCTCACTACTGCCAAACCATGCTCTACAATATTTACCAATAATTTACAAGAAGTGACGATTATCCAAACCTTTCGGTAATTTGTCTGATCGAACTCTTATCGATCGCTCATACGAATTTTCCGACACAATCTCCAATTTCCTCGAATTCCAAATTTCATTTCTTAAGATTTTATTATGTGGCAACTCAGCTCTACTCAAATAAATGGATCTCCGTCGCTTTCGACTGTTCAATGAATTAATGTATAAGTAGCCGTGTACTTCTCAGAAACATACATTTAACGAAATCAGTCTGACAGAGAGGCATGCCCTTGAAATTAGTCAGAATCCATCTGGCCTCCTTCCACACACTTTTCATCAACTGAAATTTGTTGACGAAACTTATATCGGGCTCAAAGCAACGAGAAATGACACTTACTCAAGAAGTGATATCGAAACCGGATCTGCTATACTATATCCTAATCCGGTAGAAACCTAATCAAATATATCCATAGCGAGACTATCACTCAGGCATCCTTATTTAGAGTATATAGTCACCTGATTGAATTGTACAAGTATCTGGGACCCCAGATCTCTGATGAAGCCACATGTAAGAAAGAAATTGGGACATGGCTAACCATGATAAAAACGTCAATGGAAAGGCTTAATAACATACGAAGCAGAAGTGTCCGAACTAAGTTAAGAACAAGGCTAGTGTGAGCGCTCATTTGGCCAATAAATATTTATGGTTGTGAAGTATGAACTGTAAACATATTTGAAGGGAACCTAATCACAGCATTTGAAATGTGGAGGGATAGGAGAATGGTGTGAGTCCCTTATAAGGCTCATCGGACAAATGAATGGACGTTTCAACAGGTGAGACGACAACTCCTGAATATTGTGAAAAAATAAAAGCTCATTTATTGTGGCCATATTCGAAGAAGCAAGGGTCTGGATATATGGAAGAAAGAGTAGAACGCAGCAGATCATGGGGTATGCAAAGAACGCAGTGGATGGCTAAATTCACGAACTGGTCAGACCATATCGAGGCAGCTTGAAATCTGACGCTTAATCGAGAGGACTCATCGTAGTGTCATCAATGCATCGCAGGTATACAATACATGATGACGACAATGACTCACCAAATTTTCCTTCTGTTGGTTAACACAATAGTGTCAATTATCATAGAAATATAGACGCTATTGCTAGCGGAGTGAATGACCAACTAGGGGTTTCGAGTTTTACTACTCCTTGGTAGGGATCCATCGTCAATAAGACGCGACTACTCACTTACCCAAAGACTTGCTTCTGTTGAAGTTGATCTTGGTTAACCTCAGCGTTATTAAATTCCTTCTTTTTAACTGCCTGTAGCACTATATATA
>NC_069002.1:18551036-18557089 GCF_001194135.2 Octopus bimaculoides
TGTGTGTGTGTGTGTGTGTGTGTGTGTGTGTGTAATATATATATATATAAAGTATGTTCTTTCCTTATTTAAGACTGAAAAATGTAAATTGAGGGTTATTTAACAGCTATTTCTATAACTTTGAGCCCTCGGTTAGACGATGCAACTTATTTGCTGAGATGACGTCTATTTTGTTTTTCTGTTTAAGTGTAATCATGATGGCAGGACATTCTTATGAACTTGATAGGTTTAGACATCGGATGTGCGATGTAGTTAATTAAGTGAAGTTAATCAATTGACATTAATTATCGTAGGACAAAGGCCGAAATCCGAGTAACTTATCGACATTCAACGTACAGTCGCGTAAATTAATTATGGTACTTTTGTGAGCTAAATAAGTATCGGTTTAGTTTGACAAAGCACTAATTAATTATAGATTTTATTAGGCTTATTAGGAATAGGAAATTATGTTTCTTCAAAACTAACTAACTAACTAGCTAACTAACAAACTAACTAACTAATTAATTAATTAACTAAACTAACTGACTAAATAAATAAATATACAGATACATAAATAAAGGATTGATATTGATCCACTGATGGAACGTGTACATGTTCAATCGATCAGGTAGGAATAGTAGCAACATCTCCCTCAAATAATCCTCCGTTGCTTCAAACAAATGCACATTATAACATGGACGGAAAGCAGGGCTAAAAGAAAAACATCAGCAAATTGTGATTTTCTTTTAGAGAATGGTATCTTCCATGAATAGAACCCAGTTCCATATTTATAATCTCAACCTTTCAAAGCAAAGAAAAACAAAACCAATTGATTGTTTTTAATCGATATGTGAAAAAGAGCAATAATAAATGTCTGAGGACAATATACTCCAGAGCTTATGATAATTGCTTAGTTCGTGTGTAAGCATTTAGACGGACAGATATAAATACGCTTAGACAGAAACACACGCGCGCGTGCGCGCAAAACACAAACATGCATAAGTGTGTAAGGAATACAATTTTAATGTCAGTATTACTATGATTCACCGAATGACCAGCTAACCTTATTGAAAACCAGCCTCGGCATCTCTTTACTCAAAACTCCATTGAATCAAACCATCATTAAGTATCATGAAGAGGGAAAATTGAAGTATTCTTACCTCTCCCTCTGACTTTGATCTTTTCAACCGTGCCGCTCATTATTATAATGAATTGTTAAAAAGAAATGGTTTGAGTGAGAAAATATTTTCTACACCAGGCACAAGGCTCGAAATTATTAGTTCGACCCTCCAGTATGCAACTGGCACTTAATTTATCGACCCCGAAAAGATAAAACGTAAAGTCGACCTCGGCGGAATTTGAACTCAGAACGTAAAGACAGACGAAACACCACTAAGCATTTCGCCTGGCGTGTAAATGATTCTACCAGTTCACTGCCATTGAGTGAGAAAATATTATATTAAGAACAATACAAGCTGATCCAGAAGAGATGCATAATATGGCCTTATCCCCATCCCCATTTTCAACAGAGTCACTAAAATAGCAACGTATTGTCTAACCCTTTAAATAAAATATTTTGGCATTTACAAATAACTTAATAGGAATAATAAAAACGTATTAAAAGAAACATTAAGTTGTGGTTGTTTGGATAGCAGTCTGGATAGTATAACATGTCATATCTTACATTACAATATATAACACGCATTCAGCCATCGGCATCCCAATAATCAATTTGCAACTTCAACGTTATTTATAACCAACACACACAAGAAGTTACATAAAGTTAGAATTAATTCGAATCCTTCGTTTTAGTTTGTATGGAAATTACTGGAGAGCGATGTGGAATAACATCGAAGGCAGTTGACACGCGATTCCCAAACATTAAAAGAACGTTCTTGTTTACTCTTGCAAAAAATCGTTTACTTTAGCAAAAATTCTTAGGTTATTTTTTTACTTTCGTCCATAGCAATAATTTGGTGTCCTGTTGCAATGAATTATCTCCTTATATCAACATCTAGCGCTCGAACATGTTGCAGGGACCAGCTACTGATCAATGAAAACCAGTACATCTGTATTCTATATGAAGCAATATCATATATCTCAAGTCCTTTTTGTGTGCCTAATATATTCTTAAACACATGAAAGTAACTCTACTCGCTGCGTTATTACTTTACTTACAGTTGCTCCACTGTCAACCTCATAACATTATGAAAATGAAGTTGTTTTATACGTAATCATGTTTTCATTTTCCGGAAGTAGATTTTCACTACGTAGCTTCCGGATTATGGGAAACAAAAGTAATCGATACCTCAGGATCCGTAAGCAAGACCAAAATTAGTCGATGTTTCTTCATTTGTATCTGCCAAAATGCCTTGTTTAATATCGGGAAGTAATTTTCCATTGAGATTGATATGTCTGGTAGATATATACACGTGACTTTCTTTTACGCAATACTTAATAATATCTATCTCTGCCATATGTGTGTGTGTGTGTGTGTGTGTGTGTGTGTGTGTGTGTGTGTGTGTGTGCAAGAACATCAGTGGTATTCTGCATCTGTAAAAATCCTAAAGCAGTTTCAGTTTTTGGAATAGAAAATTCTTTCCCTTTCCTCTCAACTTTATTTGATCCCTTTTAATACTCTTCCTCCTCGTATGCCCCTTGATCCCCTTAATTTAAAGAATGTCACAGAATTTACCATCACGCGAGTCAAACAAACAAACTCTCTCTCTCTCTCTCTGTTAACTTATCTTTAGTCTAGACATTTCTAAAAGCAATCTAAGTTCATTGGCCATTATTATATTGCGAATATTTACAATTTTCATAAATATAACATTATAAGTAAATGGTTATGTGCTAAAAAACGGAATTCATAATTATTGTATATATTACTTTAGCTTAGATTTGAGGGAAAAATCAATACAATAACGTAATACATTCTATTAGAGTGACATACCATTATGAGCAAAATCTGATATACAGAAAAATAGTATATCAGATCATAATATTTAGAAATACATTGTTGGAGATTAGCTATAAAAATATCTATGCGGAATTTGAGGATTAAATAGCCTAGGTATAATGCACAAAGACCTAAACAATTAAGACGAAGAAAAGATTTTCAAAAAGAGGACACAAAATTTTAATTCAAGTAGAGTTCTGAAAATCAAGAAAAGAGAAATTTCCAGTCAAAACAAAGACAAAGAAATTTTCAACTTGAAGTTAATCAATAACAATTAATGTATGTTACTATGGTTTACCAGAATAGCATTTCAATTTAATATGTGCAATATTTAGAGGAAGTAAGTGTAGAAGAAGCGTAGACGGTCAATACTCAAAGGAATCTGAAGTTAGAAGCAGAGTGCAGCGTGGAAGTTTTCTTTCGCTTGTCTTTTTTGAATGCTAGCTTAATAAATAATTTCATGGGGGGAAACAATTGGAGAGGGAGGAGAAGGAATTGAAATGATTTCTGGAAAATCTATGATAGATGTGGATCATACTGATATCATGAGGATGTTGTAGCAAGTAATGAAATGTTAGAAGTAAAATGAATAGCAAGCTTGATTAACTTGCGAAGGTGTGGTCTTAAAGAAAAACATCGATAAAAGTAAAAGCATAGAAACAGAACATTCGGATAAAAGAAGTGTGAAACAGAATGGCCTCATACTAGAAGAGATTAAACACGTTCGAACTTTTAAAGTCAATGGTAGGTCTTAATAAAGTGAATTTAATAAAAAAATATATTTTGAAGCAACGGGAATGATTGGAGATGTTTAAGGCATCACAAGTTGGTGAAGCGTACGAAAATTAAACATAGCAACTAGTAAGAATTAATCTAATATATACAATCGAGCAATGACATAACAATAAAGCTACCCTTTAAAAATAAAGCATTACAAAAACAATTTGGAATGGAATGGAATGATTTTGAGAGAAATCACATGGTTGGAAAGATAAGCACAGTACAAAATACCATAGAAAGACGAAGATGTACGGAATATTAGACAGAGCTGATTGGGTCTCGTATTCTGATCTTAGGCCCACTATTTTCGGCTTAGCGTATTAGTTTAAGAAGGTCCGGCCCCAGGAAGAGATCAAGAATGGATCTAAGAAGTACAGAGGAAACTATTTAGAGTCACTTTATGCCATACGGCATTGGAGGCAGTAACAGAGATAGGTTAAGTCCTATGATCGGTCAGCGAATACCTACATGTGAGAGGTTTTGACCGAAACTACTTTCCCGATATAGATTTTGAAACATGAAAGAAAAGATAGAGAAATTATGGTACTTAAGAATTCATTGGAAAATTCAATGATACACTTTGAAAACAAAATGTATAAAGGCTTAGTTAAAAAGTATATAATTTTTGAAAAACCACTTCTTGTGTCATGATATGGAGCAAATTAACAAAAATTCAGAATGAGTATTAGCGTAAATATTAATTATTTCATAGGCCATGGTGAAATATCTAATAATTCTACTTTATTCTAGATTTTGTAAAAAATGTAAACAGGAAAAAAGAGAAATACTTCTGAATTTTCGCCCATAATTGATGAGCTTTATTATTTTGGGAGACTAAAATTGTATAAAGCAATACAAGTTTTGCGTAATGAATATTTTATATAGCACAATTAACAATTATCTCCCACAAATTTTGAAAGTTCTAGCAATTAATTTTGTTTTTTGAAAATCATTTTTGGGGAATTAAGAAAACGTATTAACATTTTAAGATTGTAAATGTAATTCCAATCCCTACAAGTTTCCTAACATAAGAACATTCTTTAAGTAATACTTATGATAATTATGATCTAAACGCATTACAGAACATTTTCCAAATTACTGGTTTACTTAAAACGTCTTGAGCCATTGATAAATCTTCTTTAAATCAGATTTTAAAATTAAATTTTCTACTTTCTTGAATGTCTAGGAAAACGATTTCCAAATAAAACTACATGTAACGTTGCTTTCAAATTTGAAATACAAACTTGTAGATTGATTGCATAGATTAGAAATAAAAGAGGACTTAGTAAACAACCCTGCTGCACTCCAGAATCAAATATATTAAGAAATGTAATTAAGACCCCCCCCCCCCCAAATTGACACGTATTATCCAAATACCTTTGAAATCAATTCCCTTATTTACTTACCACACACATATATACGCGGTCTATCTGAAAAGTAACGGAACTGGGTGTACTGTGTGAGCTATGGGATGAAGAGGGATAAAAGGATTATTACTTCACTCATGTTTTATGTGAAATACTAATCAAATACTTTAGTATTTTCCAGTTTGTTCATACCTTGAAACTCACTCAAAGTTGTCGAGCTTTAAATAAAAAATGAGACCATAAATTGCTGTAATTTTATTTGCTCCCAGAAAATGTATTGTTTTTAATTATTGATTTAACACTTTGTTAGTAAAACAGTAAAACAATGGGACGATATCTCTTATTATAACGCTATTTCGTATCCTAAAAAGATTTTGAAGAATTTCTCGTTGCTTGAAATTATTGCACTTAGAAAACAAAAATATATGTATAATAGTTCTCATATTCTACTTTTTCTTTTTTTTTTTGGTTATCCAGTAATTTATCAAAAAATTAGTCAGTTATTCGATCGTAAGGAGAATTTATTATGATACCTTTCACATTGTCTGAAAATAAAAGAAGATTTGCGGTGATTTCTCTCTGTCACAGAGAATTAACTGATTATCATCGGAAACTGATACCGCTGTGTATTATTGTTTTGGTTTTTCGCAACTTAACAGTGATTTTATAGATTTCCATTACATAATAATATCTGATTTAAAATTTAAAGTATGTTTCAAGGCTAAAATATATGACTATGATTTATATATGACTATGATTTATATATGACTAGATCACAGCAGCTGCTTGCATTTTCACTGCTTCGTACTACTTTACACGTCATGGCAGTAAATTGTGATTTACGAAACATGAAACAGCGTCAGACCCGATCAATACACGTAGTATGTCTGTCGATTGAAATTCTATCTATCTATCTGTCTATCTATCTATCTATGAGTGTGCGTGCGTGCGTGTATATGTATATATAT
>NC_069002.1:18564332-18569827 GCF_001194135.2 Octopus bimaculoides
AATCTCAGGAGAAATTTTGAAAATGTCCAGCGATTTCAGAATCCACGAATTTGGTATGCTGTCAAAAGCTTTTTTATAATCAATCTATGAAGAGCTGAGATTTCTGCGCTTGTTATGACAGTTCTCAAGGATCATGCGATTAATTAAGAGCTGATCTTTGCATCCGTATGAGCATCTTCTGCATCCTTTTTGTTCAGTGGGAAAGAGGATATTTTCTTCCATAAACGTATGTTTTCTCCACTAGAATAGATGTCAAAATCTTATAGGTAGTAGACAAACATGTTATAGGCCGGTAGATTTTTGGGTCTTTGGTTTCGTTATTTTTCGGGAGGAGGTAAGTAATACCATTTGCCATCCAATGGGGAGTTCTTTCTGGGTCTTTCATAATACTATTAAATAGTATTACTAACATTTTGTGTGCGGACGAGAGTGATGAGAGCCAGAAATTTGGTACTCTATCAGTACCAGGGGATTTCCACTTATGAGCCTTCGTTAGTGCCCTCTTTAGGTCGGCAATTAAGATGTCTTCCCATACCTGTTCTTGTAGATTTTTGTAGGCATCTTGGGTGCGTTTGATCCAGTCTGCATTTTCATTGTATGGTTTCTCATCACTCCAGATCCCTTTCCAAAAGTTTTCAACTTCTTCCATTAGAGGTGGATTTTCAATGGTTATTTTTTCTTTCCCTATTTCCCTCTAAAATAATTTGGCATTGGATTTGAACATCTTATTTTGCCTGTAGAATCTGATTCTTTCCTCAAATCTGCGTATTCTCTGAGCTTTTGCTTGAACTTTTTGTTTAAGTGTTTCATTCGCTGACATTAGTTCTCTTGGTGAGAGTCCATATTTTCTCACGATCTTCCTGCTTTTTCTTGATCTTATATAATTTCCAGAGATTAGCTCAGTTAATATTGATATTTTCCTTCGGAATGATTCAATCTCAGTTTCAATTCTACTCCTCTAGTTTCATTTTATTTTCGAATTTGGTATTGTTGGCTTTTTGGGTATTAAACAGCGTCTTTCGATTACCTTAGCAACAGAGTAAATAATTTCATTTAACTTAAGATCGGGTTTTAGTTGTTGTATGATTTCTTGTGTAACGCAGTTGCCAATTTTTATTTGCGTATTATGTTGGTGTGCATTTGAGAGTTTATGGAGTGGTTCCCTATCATGTATATTTATATGCCCTACAACTGCAAGCTCATTCAGAACTTCCTGCTTCATTTCAATGATCGATTTTCTATGTTGTTCAGCAAATATGTGGTCTTCAAATTCTGTTTCGACATCATTTTCCTGGCTGTTTTTCCTAGGGTCATGATATTCTCCTTTTTCTTCGGGTTTTTGAGTGCTTTCGGCAGATGGTCGCCTTTCAGTCAATGCTTGTGGTCCAAAATTTCTCTCCTCTGCTTCATTATTTCTTTCCTGAAGTATGTTTAGATCTATTTAGGTCTTTCTCTACCACTTTTGTAATAGAGGTTAATTCTACACTGTGAGTCTGGTATTTCTGAAGATATCTCTTCTAACATTTGCTAATCTGTTTTCATCTAGATTTGGTATGCTAGCTGGATTCCGGCTCCTCCAAATTCTGTAGGAGTTTGCGGTATGTTTCTCTTGGGTTGGCCTACTTAATGCAAAGTAATAAGCATATATTACTTCTTAATATTCTTCCCGGTTCCATTTAGTTCTTTTACATTTTTGATTTTGTGATCGTTGTGGTGGTGAACTTTGGGGGCTTAATTTGGGATAAATCCCGTTTAAGTGACATTCCAGGTTCGTATTCGGGGAAGATATTCTGCCATTTGAAACTTTTTCGCCGTCAGGCTGACAGCCTCCTGACAGACGTGCTTCCAGAATAACCATTGAACAAGCGATTCGGTGTACTGTTTGAAATTTTCTTTTCCTTTTAAGTAAAGTTAAATTATTATTAAATTTTCATTAAAAAAATTTATTTATTTATTTATTTATTTTTTTATGTATTTTTTTAAACCACTAATCTTCATACAGGGGCCGCATTTATCATCATTAGCAGCAGCACTAGTAGTTGTAGTAGCAGCAGCAATATCACTATCAGCAGCAGCAGCAGCAGTGGTAATAGTAGTAGTAGTGGCAACAGTAACATCAGCAGTACCAGTAGCAGCAGCAGTAGTAGTAATGGTAGCAGTAGCAACAGCAGCTGTAGTAGTAGTAGTAGTAGTAGTAGTAGTAGTAGTAGTAGTAGTAGTAGTAGTAGTAGTGGCAGTATTATTATTATTATTATTATTATTATTATTATTATTATTATTATTATTATTATTATTATTACTACTACTACCAATAATAATAAACATGATAATATAGTACATTATTAGTGTCGGATATACCTTAATATTATACCCTACTTTTGAATTAAATATCTCATTCATTGTGTGGAGTAAAGCATCAAAAGAAATTAAAGAAAATAGACAGGATGAAGAAAAATAGAAACGTTAAAGAACGTGAAGAAGAAACGCAATAATAATAAACCAACTGATTTTGTTTGAGGGGATATCAAGGAGGCTGAGAAAACTCAGAAACAGCAATACTGACGCGAGAGCTGAATAGCTTGTGAAACATATGGGAGAGACTTGTTCGCATCGCAACTGGCATAATTGACCTAACGGTCAATCTCTTACATAGAAGGACATTGCAATTCAGACTCGTATTGTGCACTTGCAGAAAAATAACAAATCCTAATCTACATAGATACTTGAAAAGACTTTAAAATTCGAAAAAGCTTCTTAGTGCAGTTGGCCCTCACTAGAAATGGGCTAAGCTTAGTTGTAGACGCCATACTTTTGCTAATTATTTTAGTTGCGTGTAAAGTCGCGAGGGAACGTAGACATTTTCCTCTCCCCCTTGACATAATGGATCATCCAATATGTATCAACAAGAGAAGTGTCGAGTTCAAGGATACCACACCCTCCAGTTCAGCAATTGAACGCACGACCTTATGGTGATAATTCTAACATCAGCCAAAAGACTAGGAACTTCCACAGAAATTTGGTAAACCTCATAACATCTCTGCTAACGAAATTATCATGGGAGTAACTTTTATATTAGTGTTTTGTTTTGTCTTTCTTACTTTCTGGACTGGTTTTAAGGAATTTATTGCTTCTTGTGACATCTTTGATTGCGATTATGTAATATATTTGCTGAGTTTGTCGCGAAGAAAGGGTCATGCAAAGGTTTTGCATTGTAGAGTTTAATTGAAATATGAATATTTAGTATTCCAAGTATTTAATAGATGTATTTTCTACTTTGTGTTTGCGTATTTGATTTTTATCCCGAGCGTTGTGCAAATTATCATATCCACACACGTTTTACTTTTCTGCCTTTTATCAAATTTACTTCTATTTCAAGGCTGCTGAATTATCATAAATCTTCATTCGTTTCTAACACTGTCTTAACCACAAGATTTTTCGATGTCTCACATCGTCTACAATTCATCCTGTCTCTTCCTTGTGACGATATTGAGGCAATTCAATTTTATTTCCTTGTCAGAAAGTACAGAAATGTTTCAAAGGATCGTAACCCCGTCACGGTCTCTAAAAGAATTTCGTACGTACGTAAGCTATATATTCCATCTTTAGGATGATTAGGTGTTTGTATTTTACTCAATATCTTTAAACTAGTCGTATGTGTAGATAGGTTTTGTCATTTTGGTAATTAGATAACCGAAAAATAAAAAAAAAACAAATGAGATGATTTTCTGATGTAGTGAGACATACATCTTGTTGAGCTGCAGTTACCATTTATTAGACAACTTCGGAGCTATTGCTGCTTCTATAATGGTTCACCTCCTTTCCTGTCCAGCATTGCAAGATATTAACGTTAGATGCGGGGTTTTCTTTCCATTTCGTTTTTCTAGTATTATTTTTTTATTTGTGTTCTTTTACTTATTGTGTTATCTATAATTTTTCTTCAATGTTTCTCGCTTCTAGTTTATATTAACTTAAGCATAGATAAGAATGCTCATGTTGTCTTCGTATAAGAATAGGTCTACCTTTGTATAATTGAGAGATATTTTCTGCCCACATTGTGGTTACTTTGTAATATTTCTCTATATTTTTATCTGGCTCCTTCCTCTTTGTCTTCATAGTACATGCGCACCCACACGCACGCGCATGCACACACACTTATGTGTGTATGTATTATATGATATGTTGTAATAACGTGTGTGCTTGCGCGCGCGCGCGAGTGTGTGAATCCGTTTATTCATTTTGGAATGGTGGACTCGTAATGAACTGAATAATTTTCTGAGTTTTCTTTATTTTTTCTTTGTTGCATAAAAGTTCTTCAGTTTATTTCATTTCTATTTCATTCTGCTGTAGATAGAGAGACATTGTTGCTGAAACGTTTGGTATAGAGTTTTGCAATTTGTCTAAATGTTCTGTAGAATAGTTTTATTTTTCTAATATTACTATTGTCTCATACATTCATGCTGCACTAATACATCAGACTGTCAACTCTATCTGATTCATTACATATTATGCTGGGATTGATGAAAACTGCAAATGACAGTTATGTAAAGGGGAAAAAGCAGAATTAATTCAAGGAAAAATAATATTACTTGAAAAATTTTCTCAAGTACGAGAAATAACTTTTAAATAATTTCAACTTTATCACGCTTCCTCGGCGAAGGAAATATGTTCCAGAACCAGTTTTCCTTTAACCATTTCATATATTGACAGTAAATCGGTTAGTTTCTGTACAGTACGAATCGATATAATTTGGCTCGGAAATTAAGACTTTTATCGACATCTCAGAAAGATGAAATATAAAGTTAACTACGGTCGGATTCGAACCTAGAATACTGATGAAAATAACTAAACTCTGTCATGTATTTTGCCTGCTGGTCTAAATTTTCTGCCATAGTAACTCTTATAATGTCTATTCATGTGAAGTCGTATACAGCGACAGGTCTTTAAATAATTTCATTTAAAAATTGTCGTTGATATTTAGATTTTCTAAACGGTCAAATATTTCAAACAAAATAAAGAACTGTCTGATTTACACATACTGGTTGCCAAAATTTGAAAGAATGTCTCCAACGAGTATTGTTATATTATTGTTGTTGTTGTTGTTGTTGTCTATATTTCCTCGTGAATAGTCAAATAACAAAGTTTCAAAATAATGTTTTTTTGAAAAGGAACAGTAACCAAAGCTGTGGCATTGCATACGAAAGAAAACATTCGGTAAAGCGATTTTAATAGACGGATAAACATAACAGGGATAAACAAACTGTTTTTTTATTTTTCGGTTATCTTGCAAGGCTGGACAGGAAAGGAGGTGAACCATTATAGAAGCAGCAATAGCTCCGAAGTTGTCTAATAAATGGTAACTGCAGCTCAACAAGATGTATGTCTCACTATATCAGAAAATCATCTCATTTGTTTTTTTTTATTTTTCGGTTATCTGTTTTATGTTGCAACAATAGCAACAATAACTACAGCAACAACAGTAACAACAACTACCACAA
>NC_069002.1:18569837-18578483 GCF_001194135.2 Octopus bimaculoides
AGAAGAAGAAGAAGAAGAAGAAGAAGAAGAAGAAGAAGAAGAAGAAGAAGAAGAAGAAGAAGAATAGCAACAACAACAACAACAACAACAACAACAACAACAAGTTTAGCAATAAACTTAGGTAAAAGAAATGGACAGAATCGGAGTTTATAAATATAGAATGATTAGGAAAACATACTTCAGGAATATATTCAACCTTTCTGGGAATAAAATAAGACGAGCGTTTTTAATATGGCAAACAGAAGAAAACCTAAATAATCCAAGCATAGGGAAAAATGGAGACAGCATAGGGTTGTAAAATATAGAGAGAAGTATATATATTTTTAATGTAATAAAATCCCTGTAGTTGGTTATGAAGACAAAAACGAGCTAAGAGAAATAAATGCGAATGGCCAATGTCTGGTAGACAACTACAAGTATATCAAACATAAGCTCGAGATTATCTCCCCTTCTCAAGTGGAGGTGTTATTTATTGCCATTTGAAGATTATGTACAGTTTGTAGAGGCGGAGATGATTAAAAAAAATCAAGAATTTATATTGTGTAGTATCTGATATAGCTGCATTCGTTTAGGTTGGCTTTGAAAAGTTCTTTAAAGTCACACAAAAAAAATGATATAGATGAAGATAATAAAATCGGAAAGAATCACGTTGAAAGTGAACATAGACACATCCGTTTACAACAGCAACAAAATAGACATAAAAATGATGAGTTAACGAGGGACCATCAACGGGACCACTTGACATAACAGAAATAGCAACCGAATGCCTTCTAAATCATATATTACTTATAAAAATATTTCATACATTGAATATTATGATGTTAGATATATTACTGAAAATATCTGAAAAACAACTAAGGCAGGGTGATCATGGCTGGAATATAATTAGATAATGTGTTTGCTAGATCACAATTAGGCTGGGCTATATAACGAAAATAACAACAACAACAAAATCTAAGTGAAGTAGAATTTGTGAGAGGGTAATTGAATGGCAAAATATTATTCACATAAAGTGGAATTTGATTGTTTAGCTGTCCGATTAACTGAAAGAGAAGACTTATTGAATTGATGTCTAATTTGACTGAGTATTCCGTAGATACGTATTCGATGGAATGTAATCCACCGACAAAATCAGCGTGGCTCAATGTGACACGGCCGGGCTGTTGTATTTGTGGTACAATGCACCTGATGGTCTTCTACCCTTTTTCCCTTCACCCAATTTTAATTTACAAGATGTGGGTTGACAGAAGGATATATAAAAAACACGTGCTCAAGATGTCACGCAGCAGAATCGAAACCAAATCTTTTGATTGTGAAGCAGTCATATTGAGCATTCAGAAATACTACACCTATAAAATTTCCTGTGCACCCTCAAACATTGGACAGTAAAAGAGATACAAATGGAACATTATTAGGATCAAGAAAACCTATGATATATAAATACTCTAAAGGGACACACGTACAATCAATGAATACACACACACACACACACACACACACACACTCGTATGCATACATATATACACTCATGTGCATATGTATATATATGTATATGTATGTATATATGTGTGTGTGTGTGTGTGTAGAAATATGTATACATACATATTTGTGTTTGTGTATCTTTGTATGTATTTATGCATGTATATGTATATAAACAGAGCGAACGAACAACAGGGTAATGCGAAAGAGAGAATGTAACGTTCCCTATCCTAGGCATAAGAGACAACAATTTTATGGGAAATCACAAATATAAGTAATAAGCATACACACACATACACACACACACACACACACACACGCACACACACGCACATGCACACACACGCACACATGCACACACACGAGCGCACACATGCGCGCATGCACACACTCATATATGTATACACACACACACACAGACGTAAATGTAGAAATATCAACAATGACTACAAAGAAATAATGCTATAAAATTTTTGAAAAGCACGAACTTTGCCAATTCAAAGAATTTCGTGTGTAACTGGTGTCAGTGAAAACCTGGAGGATAAAAACGATTCCAATGGAACAATTGAAGCAAAACAAAACTGTTCTGAGACAACAAAGCCAAAAAAATGCCCTAAGGAGGGTAAACAACAAAGCAAGAAACCGCAAGATTTGGGAGAAAGATCGAGGAATAAAACTAAGAAAGAAAACACACATAAAATGAAGAAGTTAAAGACGGAAATAAGAAAGAAAACGTGCCGAATATCGCAATAAACAGGGGAAAAGAGTAAAGTAGGTAATAAGATAACAATACATATTGAACATATTTCTACTGACAAATTGTGAAAATTGTTCATAAAATACCTTGTCAGCTTCATGCAAAAATTCATTTCAAATTTTGGCACAAGACCAGCAATTTCAAGGAACGGATAAGTCGATTACGTCAGTCCGAGAGTTCATCTGGTACTTATTTTATCGACCCCGAAAGAATGAGACGTAAAGTCGACTTCGGTGGAATTTGCTCAGAACATAAAGACAGACGAAATATTGCTATGCATCTTGTTTGGTGTGCTAACGATTCTGCCAGTTCTTCGCCTTTCTTCATATGAATATTGTTCTACAAATCTCGAGAGGAACCCATTACATGCTGCTTTGCCTGCCAAAACAGTCATAAAATTACACCATACCGTCATATAAACACGAAGAACTTATTGATCAGATATTTTCTTTCTTCTGGGCGATGACTTTATTAGAAAGATATCAAGAGGTTAGGTCACTGTTATCCATCCCGCATGCGTGCACGCCGGTGATTGATGCTATAGATCCACGATCGGCAGGTCCTCCCACAGAGGCCGCATAGAAATGTGTGTTCTGACCGGCTCCACCGTAATACAACCCTTACGTCGGGTTCTCCTCTGCTCCTGGCTGACACGACAGTTTGCCTGAAATGCGCTGGTAGCCTGCAGGATGGTGCAACACCAAGCACTGCTGTCAGCAGCCTGAGTCACCCACTGATGGGGAGTCGATGTTACCGACTTTCAGAGTCTTTTTGAGCATGTCTTCATACTGCTTCTTGGGCACACTGCTGCCTTGACAGCCAGAAGACAATACTCCGTAGGGTACGATCTTCGACAGGCGATGGTCCACCTTTCTGGAGACATTCCTTGCCAAGCGCAGCTGTGTCTTCATAAGAATGGCCTTGATATTAGTTGTCTTGGCTTTCTTGAGGACCTCTGTGTTGGTGATGTTGTCAGTCTAGCAAATGTTTAATATGGTGTGCAGACAGTATTGGGGAAACCTTTCCAGAAGGCAGGTATGACAGCGATACAATATCTATGACTCAGAGTCGGATAAGAGAGCGGTAAGAACTATGGCCCTCTAACGGCTGAGTTTTGTCTCTGTTTTGAGGTTGTTATTTCTACGTACCTTCTTTTTAAGTCTCCCAAATGTATTGCTGGCTTTGACTGGTCAAACCCTTGTCCATTTTGGTATCGTTGGAAAGGACTCTCAGAAATGCAGAACTGCTGCACTGCATGCAACTTGGCCTACTTCATGGAAGTATTTGGTGGATGGTGCACTTCCTCGAGAGCAGGCTGGTGGAGGACTTCAATCTTCTTCAAGCTGGCTTCTAGGCACAAAAGATCAGAAACATTTGAAAAAAATGAAGTGACGTACTGCATGACTTTCGGTGTGCACAAGTGCAGCAGCACCGGGAAAAGGAGCTCTCCGATCATTTTCTCTGGTTTGTGTGTGAAACCACCGAAAGTTGAAGAGGATTCCATCGGTGCGAAATCCGATGTAGAACCCCCTCCCCTCGTTCTCTTGATGGTCTTTCGTGGCGTGTTTTAGCATCATGCTGTTCTCTGAACGAATATTGTAGCCTTAAACAAAGTATCATATATACGACTAGATGGTCATGGGTGGGATGTCATTGTTCAAAGGTCAATTCAACCAGATTTAGGCTGGATTAAACATCAACATTAGAAAATCTGATTCTAATAATAATAATAAAAAAACATCCGAAACCTCGGTATAAAACGGAATAAGTAAAAGAGAGAAAAGTCAATGGAATCGAAACACATTTTTCGCCTAATGGTTGACATTAAGCTGTATTAGAGTCGAATTAATAAGTTACAGAATTAATGTTAGAAAATGGTTTTCAAAAATGCAACGTCGTAGTATTTTGCTTTGATGAATATGCCATGGAGTTTGGTCAACACATTGTGATAAGTGGACTCAATTACAAAATCAATGAACAGTGAAAATTTAGTCGATCTGACATTAAAGAAGGACTAGAAACAGATGAAGCATATTATGATCATTAGAAACGACTCGATACAAGATATCAAAAGAGGTAATCTCTAACGAATATAAACGGGAGATCAAGATTAAAACTAACTGAGAATATCAATACGAAATCAGTTGTAACTCTGAGACAACTTACACGAGTTTTGATGTTATATATTAAAAACAGCAAGAGATGTAAAAGTTAAACTAAGCAATGAAGTTTAGATTACATTTACTTCAGACCTCATATATTCCAACACGTACGAATGACAGCGCTCATACTGATAGAGATAATTTATAAAGCACAACCCAGTAACCAACATAATTAGTTATCATGATAAAAGAGTTCATTATTACAAAGACAACGATAAGAAAATATGAAAAATAAACAAAATTACTTTTTCACAGAGGAATATGATTACAAACTAATGAGTTAAGACGACAACTTCTGTTGTTTGGTATCTACTGAATCAACCCTAGAGGATCAAGGGTGGAGGTAACTGCATGTCGGGAAGGGAACTTACAACACCAATAATCTATAACTAATTAAGGTACAAGAAAAGAGATTATGAGCACGAAAGTCAGTCAACTTCAGTACATGACCGGTACTCGTTTTATTAGAAACGAAAAGATAAAAAGCAAAGGTGACTTTGATTGGATTTGACCTCAGGATATGGGGAATTGTAAAACACTTTGTTCAAATAGTAATGTTGGCAGTTTTGAGTAGAGGGACGAATTCAGTTACATTGATCCTAGAACTTGGAGAAAGTCACAGAAGTTGAAGAGAGGGACGAATTCAATTACATTGATCCTAGAACTTGGAGAAAGTTCCAATCTTTGAAGAAACGGATGAATTCAATTACATTGATCCCATTACTCAGGGAAAGTCACAGAGGTTGAAGAGAGGGACGAATTCAATTACATTGATCCTAGAACTTGGAGAGAATCCTAGTCTTTAAAGAAAGGCATGAATTCATTTACATTAACCCTCATATTTGAAACGCGTAACAATTCTTGACACGGAAAAATTCAAGTGCTTAGATCCTAGTACTTAAGGACAAACCCGGTCTTTGAGGAGGGGGGGCAAATTCAATTACATTGATGCCAGTATTTGACAGATACTTAATTTATCGACCTCGAAAGTATGACAGGCAAAGTCGACCTCGGTGGAATTTGAACACAGAACGTGCAGACAGACGTAATGCCGCTAAACATTTTGTCCGGCATGCTAACTGTTTTGCCAGCTCGCCGCCTTAAAACTATCAAGCATTGGTTTCAGGTTTTGGCATTTGGCCAGTAAATTCGGGGAGCGGCGGAGTCGATTATATCGACCCCAGCACTCAACTTTTACTTATTTTATCGACTCTGAAAGGAAGAAAATCAAAATCAACCTGAGCGGAATTTGAATTCGAAACATAAAGACGGACGAAATGTCGCTAAGCATTTTGTCTTGCGCACTAACTGTTCTGCCAGCTCGTCACTATAATTCTATCAGATATCAAATATAAATAACACAGCAGTAGCATTAGTACAGTCTTCAATAGCAAGTATATTGGAACAATTGAAGCAATGCATGAATATAAAATGGTAAATAATATAAAATCTGTAAGGAATCTGTAAGTAATTAGTTGCAAGGTCACAAATCTTTAGATTTAAAGTCACTCTTTCTAAAGTTGTTGACTTATTTACGTAACTGTTTCTCCAGTATTGAGTGAAAATACAGTAGTTATCAGTAAAATATCAAAACACAAAGCGCTGCACCTATGCATTTATAAATTTCCTGTTTGTTTTCTTAAGTGCGTAATACCATCTAATGCTTATTTACGGTCTTCGAAACACTTATATCATTTATCATTTCGTCCATAAGCGATTTATATTTATTTCTCCTTTATTTCTGTATATAATTTAATAATAATTATAGAATTGTTATTGTAAAATTTCTTTTATTTTCGGAAAACAGAATTTATTGATATAATTTATCAAACTACAACTCGATATTTCGCGTCTTGTGTGTAGATATGACATTTCTAAAAAGAGGTGACAAAGAAGCGATGTTATCTGGTGCAAAGTTTTGTGAAGAAATACCATTCTATACTACATTATAGGACACACACACACACACACACACACACACACACACACACACACACACACACACACACACACACACACACACACGCGCGCGCGCGCGCATACAAACTTCACTATCAAAATTTCTTCATAAAGGCAAGTCCAGGCAAACCTCTTGAAGCTATTTGGATTTATCCAGACAGCTATGAGTATCGTAAGATTGCTATCTAACTTGGAATCGTTGAATCGTAACTGCCAACATGTGTACTGCAATCGGCCGGAGATTAAAGAATGCTGTTGGAAGTATGAAACAGGATGTGGTAAAACACTCGGTGACGTATGGTAGGGATATACAGTGGGAAACATGAAGAAACTATACTGAACCCCATTTTAGCTGGTATTATACTGTTACTAGAACTTTTGAATTATCTATCTGTCTGTCTGATTGTCTGTCTGTCTACTTGTCTGTCTATCTATCTATCTATCTATCTATCTGTCTATCTATCTATCTATCTATCTATCTATCTATCTATCTATCTATTTTCCTGTCTAAGGCTTGGGATACCTGTTCATAAGAGTATGGAAAGGTCACTTGAATTGAAGACCTCGAAGTGTTAGGTAGCACGCACGGATGAAAGACAACGGATGCTAATGTATAATGTTTAGAAATCTGCTTGTCCGCGTTCAACTGTCGTATACGAACATTTCTTTTGGCTAAATTCATCCATATATCACTTGAAGTTCTTAGCAAGTTCTTCTGTCTACTCCAGCGCATGGCCAATGGAATTTTTCTAAATGACAGTCGATTTAATGACAAACTACTTAGAAACATGAAAAGTGTCTGTGTCCTTGGAATATCGCCTACGAACATGTGTTCTTTCACCTGCAAGAATAAATTGTTTCAAAGTATTTCAATGGCAATAACTAAAGCAGCAAGTATTGTGTCAAATGGAGTGACTCTAGCAACCAAGAGTGCAGCACTAGCATCAAACGCATTTTTGCAATCAAGTCAGTTGTCGTTGGTTTCTTTGGTGCTTCCATTTGTCTTTAAACAGAACGGCTTTATTAGTTAACGGGTGTTTGTCACAGACGCACTAGTATTGGTATTGCAAACACATTGTGGACCACTGTTTTATTTAATGCAGAGAGTTTTGTTTTGAGCCAGTGAAAAACACTTCAGATTCCTGTGTGTGTGTGTGTCTATAACTATACACCTTCATAGTGAAAAGACAATTACGGAACTAGACTGAGTACAAGCTTATATAAATGTGTTTATGTATGTATATACATTTGTGTATGTGGATGCGTGTGTGGAGACGCGCGTATGCATGTGTGTATTTTATCTTTTTCAATAAAACAAATTCAGCGAATGAGCAAATAATAGTATAATCATTTCAATTCAGTTATCTGAATTGTAAAAGCAAGGCTAAACTTTCTTATCTCTATATCCCGTCATTGCTACCATTAAATTATAAAAATGTCACTTGATAATCCGTTGCAACACTTAGCAACGAACAGTTTCTAGTCTTATCTCTCTCTCTCTTTCACCCTTTCTCTTTCACCCCCTCTCTCACCTCAACCCTCTTCTCTCCCACTCTTCTCTCTCACTAAACGAAGAGTTTCTAGCCATATCTTTCTCACTCTCTTTAAAATTTACTTTCATTAGTAGTCTCCATCTTGCTTTCTTTCTTTCCTTCGTTTTTTTTATGTACTTTTACTTTTAATACAAGAGGAAATGAAAAGTTGTGTGTGTGTTGTATGTGTATATAAATGTATATATATTTATATATATATACGTCTGTGTATTTGTTTACGCTCATACACACGTTCCAGCTCTTATTGTTAATTGAATACCATCCAAGTATGTATATATCTGTGTATATGTGGGAGTGAATATATAGCTTAGCATTACAACTGTAGTAACAGTTGTGTACATATTTCAATGAGTATTAAATATTGATTCTATACCTTGCAAAAATAAAGTGAAAAAAATAAAGCAAAAAACAATACGAAACGGCCAAAAGGTAGGGGAAAATCCATAAAAGTAGTTTAATACATTATTCTGTGTGTGTTTATTGGTGTGTGCGCCAATCAATGGCTGTGAACAACATGTAGTTTACTTTTTCAGAAACTCGTGAAGAAAGGTTTAGGGCCGCGTTTGCACAGAGAACAATGAAATATTTCACTGAAATGTTTTGGTTTGCCTATAATACATCGAAATCAATCAAATTAAATCGAACCGAATCGAATCAGCTATTCTCAAGAGCTGTTGCACAAGTAAAGTGTTAGTACAAAAGTAATAATAATGATAAACCAAGCGGTTCGAACATA
>NC_069002.1:18578493-18583068 GCF_001194135.2 Octopus bimaculoides
ATATATATATATATATACATATATAGTTTTTATATATATAGTCTTTTATATTACACACACACACACACACATATATATAGTCTGCGCTAAATTACCCGACTACAAAATCAATAAACGCATATAAATTGAGTCAAAGAGAAACTTCTATTTTTTGTAAAATACTTCTTGTTGCTCAAATTTTGTGCAACAGCTGCGTTTCATATATTCCGTTGTACATATTCTACAATGGACGACTTGTTAAATAGAAACTGACTTATATAACGTGCAATGAGAGAATCTCTAAACCACGTTTGCTTTTCTGATCCCCTACTGTTTTTACTCCCTACCCTTCACATAGGTATTCGGGGATATGTACACTTTCACGCGCGCGCGCACACGCACACACACATACATATGCACTCTCGCACATTTATGTACGTGTCCAATATCAGGTATATACTCCCTATTCATATGAATCACATCATTCGCGTACATGAATGAATACGTGTGGGTGTGTATGACATAAATATATAAGTGTGTGTGTGTGCATATATGTGGCGGTAGGGGGTAAAAGTTTTGATTTATAGAAAGATAACGAATCGCTTGGTGGCAATTGGCACCGACTCCAAACAAGTGAAAAACCAGCATGCTAACGATTCAGCCAATGTATGTATGTATGTATGTATGTATGTATGTATGTATGTATGTATGTATGTACGTATATGTGCAGAGTTGTATGTTTTATTTTATGTATATATTCTCATGCATATAATTGCCTATCTAGACACGCTCCTACAGATTTTTACAGTTCCACTGATGGATTGGATCTGTAGTCTTCGAATTAGCTTTCTTCTTTCCGATTTTGAGAAACCTAATTTCTCAAGATTAGTATTAAGGTAAGATTGCTATGCATATCATTATTCAGTTTATTTTAAGATTTCTTGCCAATAGAGAAAGAATCGGTTTCTAACTTAGATCCAAGGCCCCTTCTTTGGAACTTCAGCATCAACAACAGGGTATTATTGTTTGTATGTATGTATATATGTATTTATGTACGCATGTATGTATGTATGTGTGTGCGGATTTCTAAGTTTTCTGTATGTATTCTTATGCATATAGTTGCATAAACTTCTGGAAAGTATTAAATTTTTACAGTTCCAGTGATGAACTGGATTTGTAGTCTTCGAATTAGCTTTCACCTTTCTGGTTTTGAGAAGCATAATTTCACAAGATTTGTATTTAGGCAGTGCGTTACATATCCCAGGCCCCCATCTGGATAGGGTAACTGCAGATTTCTCAATAGTTCATCATAGGTGTGCTCTTTTCCCCTGATCTTCAGCTTTATGTTAACATCAATCGGACAGCTAATTTCCACAACTGTGCACAGTTTCTCTTCTCTGTCTCAAATCATTATATCGGGTTTGTTGTGCTTACATTTTATTGAGGTCTTCACTGGGACATTCCACCAGTATTCCTTTTTGTATGTATGCATGTATATATATTTATACATGTTTGTATACACACACATGTATGTATGTATGTCTGTAAGTATATGTGTGTTTATGTGTATATACGAACAAAGGGAAGCAACCATAACTAACTCAAACTCGAGACTAGGAAGGGAATGCAAGAACACTAGAAATTGCAGTACTCGGAATGTCAACAACGGGAATAGCGGAAATAATCTAGAACATAGGTGAAATAAGTTAGACATTACCACAAATTAAACCTAAATAGAAAATATAAATAGAATTAGAAGAGCTAATAACTGTGATTGCGCAAGGGGCAGGTGATGTCCACTAAACTCCGAATGTAAGATTAAAAATTTGGTTTACACATGCAATGTTACACCAGAAAACAGTGAGTATTTCTATATAGGTTCCAATTCATATTTTATAAAACAAAGAATAGCTAACCATGAAAATTCTTTCAGAGATAAAAAAAATCACACGAGCCTAAGTAAATTAATTTAGTAGCTGAAGGATAGTAATAAAATATATTCAATTGGCTAGGATATAATTACTAAGACAAAACCATACAGTATAAGAGGTAAAATGTGGAACTTATGTGTTGAGGAAATGTACCAAATTTTCACTTCTAAATTTAATCCGGTAAACACTAGACAAGAACGTTGTTGGTGGTGTTTCAATGCAAGTAAATATACTTTAAAGAATTCAGATAAACGCAGTACACTTAATATAATAAGAGAAATCATAAATTATTTGGATAATAGTTGTGAAATTAAAAAAAAACAATAAATCAAAATTAAATGAATACCTCTAAAACTCAGAATATTCTCCTTGAAATGAGTGGAATGGTGAACTTCTTATAGTATGAATAAATCTGCACAAACATTTAATACAATCTTGACCTAATTATAGGTCTATATTTCGCTTGACGTGTCAAACTTGGTGGAGGTGAACGTTAAGTCAATGATATTAAAACTATTTATGGTAACACCAAAACAGTTGTAAATGAGGACCTTAATGAAGCTGTACCGAAAATGACACCAGGATGCATATCTAACTATGTGCAGTCGATGAAGTTTAAACGCGTGTAAGTCCAAAAAATAATGCTGTAAATAACTGTTTAATACAATTAATGATGTGGAAAATCTCCCTTCTTATCATTACTAATATTATACACACACGCGCACTAACATGCACGCACACACACATACACACACACATATACATATATAGTTTCATACATACATGCGCACATACATAAACTTAACCCAAACATACGTACAAAGAACTCGAAGCGACAAGTCGCGTATTTGGCGTGGCAGACTATTTATCGAAAATACAATGAGTACTATCTCCAGCATTGGAGCCACAACTATCAGCCCTGGTAAATAACTGGTTAATCTTCAGATGAATTAACTTAGGGAGCCTTTTATTCTCGATCGTAGTGATTTTCGACCGAAACTTCTATTAAGTATGCAGAGAGTTACTTCAAGCAACATGGCTGTTCAAAAAGTGAAGAAAATGAAACAACAAAGAGCCATCATGGGTTTTAAAGACAGAGAAAAAGACAACTATAGAAATATATAAATTTCTCAGTATTATATTCGTATACATTGAAATATATATCTTTGTCCCCATCAGCAATGTGATGATGCTTTTTGCGGGCAAACAAGCAAATCAATATACGTCCCATCAACAGAACGACCGAGGAACAGAAAGAAAACAATAGGTAAATAACAGGTAAACAAACTGTTTCTATCTGTAGTTATAGAAGAAACCGTATTTACAAAACTCATTTCTCTTGGAGTTATGAATTGAATAATGATCTAGTTAACTGCTACAAAAAAAGCGAAACAAAACCCCGCTGTTGGCTATATGAATCGATTGAAGTCATATTGAGACAGTCTGCATCCAGAATTAAACTATTTTACTGCGAAGCGACTACGCCAACAAGCAACATTTGCAGAACATAGGAAGAAGGTTAGTAAATGTAACTTTATTTAAAAAATTGAAAGCTAATCTTCTTCCCAACTTTATAAACGGAAACGAAAACGAGAGACCACCACGTGATTTCTCTGTTAGCGACATTTCAACAAATTCCATAGTGCCTGCCATCCAAACTACATTACTGGCTAAACTAACTGACCACTGTCCCCTACTACAACTATGGTAAATAGTAGACAGAACTGCAATGATTATAATAGTAGTAGTAGTGTAGTAGTCACGATTATTTACCGGTGAAATCTTCCGAGAAAAAGTAACTTTAGCTTTGAAGTACTCTCCATAGGAGAGAGTATTCTCTACCAAAGTAAGTAAAAAAAACCCACTACGTGCGGTATTAAAAGCTGTTAACGAAACTGATGATGAGTATTTGCAGCAGTGTGATAAAACCACGTTCTGACAGATGAACGCCTGTCTATATGCTCTGGTTAATACTGCAAAGCAGTACATGAATGACGTTCAAAAAGTGAAGAAAATGAAACAACAAAGAGCCATCATGGGTTTTAAAGACAGAGAAAAAGACAACTATAGAAATATATAAATTTCTCAGTATTATATTCGTATACATTGAAATATATATCTTTGTCCCCATCAGCAATGTGATGATGCTTTTTGCGGGCAAACAAGCAAATCAATATACGTCCCATCAACAGAAAGTAAAGAAAGATATAGAAATGATGTTTGGAGACAGCAAAAAGGGGACACTCACTTGAAAACTGATTACCCTCATGCTGTCAGTGAGAAACTCAGACATCAGAAGAGAATAACCGAGAGAAGAACAATAAACAAAACAATTAACCGGAACCAGGCAGCAGTATACAGAGACATGAGAGGAGGAGCAGTGAACATCACAGAAGCTCTTTCACGAGAAGACATCGACTCCTTCTGGAGGAGAATCTGGAGTGAAGAGGAGTTTAATCAAGATGCTCTATGGCTGGAAGAAATTCAAAGAAGTTATTGCTCTTGCACTACACCCAAGGCATACAGCATTGATGGTGATACTCTTGTAACTGTGATCCAGAAACTCCAGGATGGAAAAACATCTGGAGGAGACATGATTGTTGGATATTAGTACAAGATGCTAACCTTCTGCCGACCATGTCTTATCAATCTGTACCAACAAGCT
>NC_069002.1:18583078-18585246 GCF_001194135.2 Octopus bimaculoides
GATTGTTGGATATTAGTACAAGATGCTAACCTTCTGCCGACCATGTCTTATCAATCTGTACCAACAAGCTCTCATTGGGAACAGTAACATACTAAACTGATTAGCTTTGGTAGAGACAAAATTGATCCTCAAATGCAGAACCACCCACATAGCTAAAGACTACCGGCCAATTGCATGATAGAACTTAATGTATAAGATATATATATTATGTTTAAACCTCTTCCAAGACCATTGTGAAACCAATAACATTATCACAGCAGAACAAGTAGCTAGGAAGAAGATACAAGAGCATAAGAGGAATCTAGTTTCAATCTGGCTGGACTACAAGAAAGCCTTTGACTCTGTTCCCCACTCATGGATATTTACTGAAGAAAGAAAGAAGTTGGTAAGAAATGTTAAGTGTGTAAAAGTAAAAACGTTGATGCTATTTGTTAGCGATGCCGGGCAGTTATATTATGGTATTCTTATTGCTATCATTGGCACAAACGTAATTTACTCACAGCAAAACAAAACAGTTGTTTCATTTCATTATAAGACTTGATACATACCTGTAGGGCAGCAAAGTCAGTAGTTGTCATAAATTTCTTTTACAGCTGATAATAAAACAAAAATTACTAAATATATATTTACGAGAATAGCATTTTAGAAGCTTTCCGGAGACTGGAGTTAGAAGCACATCGTTCGATTCCTAGTTGAATCATTACACATTAATTCATTTCACATTGTAAATTCAGTTTCCATCTTTATTGAATATAATCATAGAAGAAATGTGTAAACTGCACCGAATTATATTCTTGTAACTATAAAAATATATAGACTTCTCAGTATTATATTCGCATATATTGAAATACAAATGCTTGTCACCATTTTGATTCCAAAGTCAGGCCTGGAACTCGTTTAGGAAACGTTTTGCTACAACTTCTGTTTTATTGAGCCACGAATGCTATCTTCGTGGTTCTCCTCAAACAATATAAAATATGTAACATAAAATAATATTGATTTTCTGAAATTCAGTTTAGTCAAACACATCTCATATTTTAAACAACTCATCTTGACAATTAAACAATATATTACAGTTAAGTAGAACACAGTATATTACTCGTGTGACTAAATGCAAAACCACCACTATAGCTGTAGAATGCTCAGTGAAGAGTCTGAAATGAGATGTTGTAGATCAGAGGTGAAATTCTGGTCCTTTCTAAGTCTAAAATGCGCGCGGTGCCTAGTAGTGCTATTTTCTGTATGCTATATATATTTGTAAGTCCCGTTGTTTTGGTTATGTATTTGCCTGAATGTTTTTAATCATACCTAATGAACCTATTATAGGGATGGTTTCTGTATTCAGGCTCTGCATTCGAGTTACCTCTATTTCCTGATCTTTGTATTTTGAGAGTTGCTTCGTTTCTTTTGGAGATATATTGTCATCAGTTGGTATTGATACATCAATTAGAAGGTATTTTTTTTCTTGCTGATCTCTGACAACCATATCAGGTCTATTAGCTTTGATTTCTCTATGTGTATGTATTGGCATATTCCAGAGTATGGGTACTTTATTTTTTTTTGAGACTTGTTCTGTGGTGTGCCCATCCCATCTTTTTTCTGTTGTTATTCCATAATGTTGGCACAGCTTCCAGTGTATATAGGTCCCAACTCTGTTGTGTCTGTGAATATATTCCTTCTTAGCCAGGACTGGGCAGCCAGAGACAATATGATTTATTGTTCCTTCTCTATCTCCATATATTCTGCGTTTACTTATTGTATTTTTCTTTCATTATGTGTTTTGGTGATTTCTGGTGGGGAGGCTTTGATCTTGAGCTGCAACTAAAAGGTGTTCAGTCTTTGCTTTGAATCCTGAGCGTCTCAGCCATTGTTGGGATTTTACTTTGTCTATTTCTTTTCTGTTTAGCCTAACCCAATATTTGCCATGTTGGGGCTTTTCTTGCCATCGTTTTATCATGATACGTTGCTGCTCCAGGTTTTGTTTGGATTCCACTTGTCTTACAGCTCTTGTTGTTTCTTCTTTTTCTTCAGAGTCATCTTGTGCTATGTATTCTTGTATTTTTCAGTTTCCTTAAAGATAGAAAACAGTTTTTTGTTTTGCACTTTTTGTAATCATCACCACCACCACCAACAACAACGCCACCACCACCGAAGCCACCACCGCCGCC
>NC_069002.1:18585805-18587227 GCF_001194135.2 Octopus bimaculoides
TCCTCTTCACCCTCCTCCTCCTCTTCACCCTCCTCCTCCTCCTCTTCATCCTCATCCTCATCATCATCATCATCATCATCATCATCATCATCATCATCATCATCATCATCATCATCATCATCATCATCATCAATGAAATTTTAAAAATCAGAACAAAAAAATTGTGTTTTAAATAACAAAACATTCTGCCAATGCGTTTTATTTCTGTGTGCTTTTTCACTTTGAGAAAAAAAAACCACTCATGAATTATTCCTCAACCCAATACATACATGGAGACAGACAGACAGACAAAGAGAGAAGGTAGGGAGATCAGTGTATGTGGTGTATGTATGCAAATAAGTGCATCCTAAAAATGCATGTCGTGATTTTGAGAATCTCTGAGACAAAATGATATATTATACACACACACACTCATACACACACACACACTCATACACACGTACATACGCACACTCAAACACATGCACATAATAGAAATAATATAAAAATGTATATTCATATGAAATAAATCTTTAATCTTTGATCTTTCACTTGTTTCAGCCATTAGACTGGGGCCATGCTGGGGCACTACATTGAAGAATTTTTAATCGAATGAGTCGATCACAGTACTTATTATATTAGTCGTTTTTACCGAACCAGCTGTCAAAAGATGTTGAGGGGTAACACAGACACAGTTGCACGAGCACGCGCACACACGAACACGCACACATACATATGTGTGTACGTGTGTATATATATATGTACGACAGGCTTCTTTCAGTTTCCATTCACCAAATCCCCTTTTAAGGCTTTGGTCGGCTTGGGACTATAGTAGAAGACAGTTACTGAAGCTTCCACGCAGTGGGACTAAACCCGGAACCATGTAATTGGGAAGCAAGCTTCTTACCACACAGCCACGCCTGCACCTATTATACACACAATCAATTCATATATGAATACAACACGCACACACACGTACGCATGCACCCCCACACACACACATTATTATATATACATATAACAAATATGTAACACACAGTTATATCAAATATCATACAACATAAATTCTTGGTATTTTACAATTTCATCAGTCACTAAAACACGTGCAACTATTATGAAACGCTGATTGAGAACACTGTCGCTTAAAAAGGGGAGATAATCAGCAATTTTCCAAAATGTCATGGCATTAAGGAAAATGGCAGTCCTCTTACCGGGAGACAAGAGGGTACAGGTGGCCAGTTGTTTATACATTAATAATTGCCATCAGCGTAACTATTGTTCTGCTTTAGCTTGGCTGCAGATATATATATATATATATATATATATATATATATATAGGTACTCATAAATCTGGATGTTTGTACATTTACAGATTTTTATTAATGCCACATATTAAATAAAGCGCTTTTCACCTAGTCGTGTAGGATTTTCAAATTTGAAAAT
>NC_069002.1:18589401-18590305 GCF_001194135.2 Octopus bimaculoides
ATATATATATATGTATATATATATATGTATATGCCCCCTTCGGGCATGAATGATCATGATCATGTGATTGCACCAAGAAAGTTACCATTCGGACAAGGTTGTTTAAGGAAGTCCACCAGTCGCCCATGCATACCAGCCCCGCCTCTTCTCGCTACCGATGATATCCAAGGGAAGGGCCGATACGGCTTGGCACTAGTGACCATCACAACTCATTCCTACAGCTAAGTGAACTGGGCAACGTGAAAGAAAGTGTTTCACTCAAGAGCACTACATACAACCAAGTCCACTGCTTCATGTTTGAGGGCTCAATGCTCTAACTACTGAGCTGTACGCCTTCACAAATGCATCGATATATGTATACATGTACATACGTATATGCTTATACATGTATATACGTATAGATGTGACTGTGTGGCAAGAAGTTTGCTTAAAAACTACATCGTTTTGGGTTCAGTCCCACAACATGGGACCTTGGGCATGTACTTTCTACGACAGCTTTGAGTCGACTAAAGCCTTAGGAGTTGATTCGGTAGACGGAAACTGGAAGAAGCCCGTCGTTTATGTGTATATATATATATATATATATATATATATATATATATATATATATACATACACACACATGTATATATCAAGTTGAGTAACGTTTTGAACTATGAAGAATTTGTACCGCATTTTTGGTTGACCTTTTTTTAAACATCTTTTTGCAACTGTTTGATAATAAAGACATGGACTTAATAAATCAACATTTTTTTTTACCGTTCTTACAATCATCTGAAACGGAACTGTCAAAGCGCGATATTCGAGCAATTTTGCTATTCAACTTCAAAAAGGAACGTAAAGCAGCTGAAACTGCTCGCGATATCAACGAAACGTTTGATGAGAAAATGACCAGTGAGTGGTT
>NC_069002.1:18596238-18598427 GCF_001194135.2 Octopus bimaculoides
CTATGAGATGATAGTTCAATACAACCCACAGAAGACTCTTAAAAACTTATCCTCTTTACTTCAATTACATGGAAAGGGTTTAACTAAACATGAAATTGACTATTTATCCAATTTTAAATACAGACCTAGTCTATTCTACGGATTACCTAAAATACACAAGAATCCACATATTTGTAAAGCTTGCAAAGTTTCTCCAAGCCTCTGCATTAATGTTCCTCCTCCTACCGACCTCAAACTGAGACACATCATTGCTGGCCCTGCTTGTGAAACCCACCGTTTGAGCAACTTCCTCGACATCTTACTCAAACCGTTTCTAAAATATGTGAAAAGCTTCATCAGGGATGACTTAGACATACTTAACCACTCCCCGAAGGCAATAAATGAAGGAACTCTGTTAGTACCATTCGATGAGATGAACTTGTACACCGATATCCCACACAATTATGGTATAGAAGCGATCACCTTCTGGCTAGAAAAATACCCACAAGAGATCCCAGGACGTATTAACCACAGATTCATAATCGCAACTATCAAATTCATTCTACTGAACAACTATTTCGTGTTCGATACAGCTTACTATCGACAAAAATGTGGAATTGCAATGGGAACCCGAGCTGCGCCAGTGATTGCGAAACTTATAATGGGTTACCTAGAGCTTAAAATATATCAATCATCACTACAAAAATATGGTACTTCTTTTCATTGCTATTTAAAAGAGAACTGGAAGAGGTATCTGGACGATTGCTTTATACTTTGGAAAGACAGCATGGACAAACTCCTCGATTTCAAAATAATGCTCAAGAATATTAATAGCAACATACAATTCACCATGGTATACAGCAGTAAAGAACTCCCTTTTCTTGACATCCTAATTAAAATAGTCAATAACCATATCGACTATTTTATCATCTATAAACCAATATCTATTATTTAACTCATGCCTCCCCAAACACATAAAAATTAATATACCTTATAATCTAGCGAAAAGAATCTGTACCATAGTTTCGGACTCCGATACTCGTGAACGAAGAGTCTTTGAACTTAGATCAATACTAATCAAAAGACATTACTCAATATCTTTAATAAATGATGGAATCAAACAAGCTAAGGAAATAGACATACAAACATTAAGGGGAGTCAACCGAAATACTAAACAAGACTTAATAATACTCCCATACATCTCCACACATAACCCTAGAAACAACGAAGCCTTTAACGTTATCATCCAAAATCTACCCATCTTCACAAGAGATAAAACAATGAACAAAATTTTAGACTCACACAAAATTATCAAAAGTAAAATGCAACCTAACTCACTGAAAAAAATATTAACCAGCGCAAGACTGTATCCATTAACAACAGAACCAAAAGTGAAAAGATGTGGTCGACCCAACTGTGGTACTTGACCCCACCTTTTGAAGGGTTCGGAGTTCCACTTTAAACAAGGTAAAATATTTAAGATTAAATCAAATTTCACCTGTGCCTCGGAAAATCTAATCTATGCCATTACATGCTTAGGGTGCAGTAATAACTATATTGGCCAAACAGGAAAATCACTCCGTAGAATAACCACTCTCCACAAAGAACAAATCCGCTACCCACATTACAGACAGATACAGGTCAGTGGACACATAGAAAAATGTGCGAGGAATCTTAATCCTAATTTCCTAATTTTTCCCTTCTATCAATGTGCACAGAACACATCAACACAACAAAGAATGAATAAAGAGGCAATTTTCATTAATAAATATCTTCCTCGACTAAATATGAACACATAACATAATATAGAATACTACTAATCTTCCATTTAATATCACTAACCCCCATGCATCCCATACACCATTCACATTACAGATCCAGATCTACCCTAATTGCACCAAATCCAGAACTACTTACCTCCCTTAAATATAATCTTTTTTAATAATAGACTGAACACTGTTCAGAATTCGGTGTGCACTCAAAGCAATGACTAGTAATATTACGAAACCGGTATGCTTGTAAATCTCTTTAACAACTCACAATAATGACTTTTATTACCTTTATTTCTATCTCAGTTCATCTAATTGTATATATCTATCGTTACTTTTCATAAAAAACCTTAACCTTTTTTTATATTTCCAATGTGCATTTTCGCTTTTTTTCTGCTTACTTTCTCCGTATATATACATACATATATATATATATATATA
>NC_069002.1:18599082-18600012 GCF_001194135.2 Octopus bimaculoides
TGGAACTTTTATCAACATCATCTAGGTATTTGTGCATATGTGTGTGTGTGCAGTATTTGGTATTAGTGTATGCGCAGATTTGTATGTTTGTTTTATGGATTGTATGTATGTATGTATGTATGTATGTATGTATGTATGTATGTTATCAATCAGTTTCATTTCTGTATTTCTTGTCCATAGAGAAAGAGCCGGACTCTAACATAGATTCTGTGTGTTTGTGTGTTTGTGTGTTTGTGTGTGTGTGTGTATGTGTGTGTGTGTGTGTGTGTGTGTGTGTGTGTGTGTCTGTCTGCCTGTGTTTGTACGCCCACCATCGCTTAACAAAAGATGTTGGTGTGTTTACGTCCCCGTAACCTAGCGGTTCAGCAGAAGACCCCGATAGAATAAGTACTAGGCTTTTAAAAAAAAAGTCCTGGGGTCATTTTGTTCGACTAAAGGTGGCGTTCCGGTTGCATCGGTTGTCACATTTTATTGCTTTTCCTGCATCTCTATCCCTTTTGTGCTTTTGGGACTTGGTTGATATTTCCTGTTCCTGGATTGAAAATGCATGCCTTTCAGTGTGGTAAGTAGTAATCTGGCTATAGGTCCATGACTGATTTGGTGATCAATGTTACTATCATCTCGGTATGTGTATGTATGTTTGTATGTTATCAATCAGTTTCATTTCTGTATTTCTTGTCCATAGAGAAAGAGCCGGACTCTAACATAGATTCAAGGCTCCTTCATTGGAACTTTTATCAACATCATCTAGGTATTTGTGCATATGTGTGTGTGTGCAGTATTTGGTATTAGTGTATGCGCAGATTTGTATGTTTGTTTTATGGATTGTATGTATGTATGTATGTATGTATGTATGTATGTATGTATGTATGTTATCAATCAGTTTCATTTCTGTATTTCTTGTCCATAGAGAAAGAGCCGGACTCTAAC
>NC_069002.1:18600112-18602275 GCF_001194135.2 Octopus bimaculoides
GCATATGTATGTGTGTGCAGTATTTGGTATTAGTGTATGCGCAAATTTGTATGTTTGTTTTATAGATGCGTTTTTATGTATATATTTTCATGTCTAGATGCATGCATATGTATGTATGTCTGTATGTATGTATGTATGTATGTATGTATCTATCTATCTATCTATATATCTATCTATCTATCTATCTATCTATCTATCTATCTAACTATCTATCTATCTTACACATACATGTTTGTATGTGTGTTTTAAAGCATAATTCTTACTAGGATTCTTCTTACTGGCTTCAATAATTACCTTATGAATGACGTCCTACTTGAATCTCTATGTGGCTTCCATTCTGGTAGAGGTGGAACAATGGATTTGATTTGTACAGCAACAGAGTAGAAAGAGAAGTGCTATGGGAAGGCAATTATATCTTGTCCGGATTTTCCTTGATTTAACAAAAGTCTTCGATACTATAAATAGGGCATCCCAGAAAATGCTCGACAAACAAAATTGTCTAGGTTACTTTGTATTGAGAATGGTGTCGAGCAAGGTGACATCCTTGCCTCGACTCTCTTTTTCCTTGTATTAGGAAATTCTTACTCATGCATTTAATGTGGACTGCTCTTCTGAGATATATGAAAGGTACTGATCCTCCAGCCGTCTTCTCAACTTGCATCGATTTCCCAATATGAAAGTTTTTCAATCTTTCAAATGTGACCTCCTTTTTGCGGAGGATTGATTTAGTTGCTCATATAATTGAAGACATGCAACTTTTGGGTGGATCATATTTCTGCACGTTGCTAGGCATTTGGTCTCATCATTAGCCTGTGAAATTCTGTTCTAGTGCTCCAGCCTGCGCCAGGAAACCCATATGTGAAACCGTCTCCCTTAAGGAAAAGGAACAGTACTGAAAGTGATACACAAATTTGTCTACAAAGGCAGCATACTCAGCTGTCTTTGCTACTTGGATGATAAAATATCTTGAAAACTGATTTCTTCGGGGCTCTTGATGGTCTGGTCTCAACACGGCACCACAAGACGAACAAAAATTGCTACATATCGTGCTTGTGTGATGACATTGCTCCTTTACTCATATGAGTCAACACGCATTACAAGTATCATGCACCGGTCATTAAACGCTTCCATCAGAGATGTCTGAGACACATTCTGAATGTGATCTGGTTCTTGTGGACTCCAGACATTGCCGTTTTGAGGAGAGATAATGTTCTGATTATTGAGGCGATGGTGCACAAGCCCCGTTTACATCGGATTGCATACCATTTTGTATGAATAATCGGAGGATCGCTAAGAAGATGCTACATGGTGAACGTATTTGTGGAAAGTATCCCCAACAGAAAGAAGTCTACGATTTAAGAATTGCGTAGTCCTCGTTGAAAGCTGGTGAAAGATGAGATGTCAAATGACAAAAGCAATGTATCATCGCAACCAATGAAAAGGTGAAAAGCAAAACAAGTAATAGAAGAGTTGGATATTTTCAAAACCTACGCATTTTTCGTGCACAATTTGAGTGAATTGCTTGGAAAGGCACCACCTGTGTTGGAAATGAAAGAAGCTTGGCCTGCAATAGCTGCGAAAGTATGTTTATCAAAGGCTGAGATTATTAGTTACCAGCAAAGCCACAATAGTAAATTATACATTTTTCTGAGTGCCCAATGTTCGTAAAGGCCTGCGATGATCTCCCTCGGTCACAAGTATGAATGTATGTATGTATGTATGTATGTATGTATGTATGTATGTATGTTCTGTTCTGTTTTTAATTATCAAATTCGTCCTCTGAGGAAAGAGAGGGTTTCTAACAGATAAAAATCTCCATCGTTGGATTGTAGATAACAAAAACAGTTTTAAAGTTGAGAAAAGTCTTGCATATTCTATTGTTCCAGCAACAGATTATATTCGTAATGCGCAGGTCAGTTAGTTGATTTCTTTTTCCTGAAAGCCCTAACTTGTCCGGATTGTCACTTAGGCATTTACTCTCAAAACCGAGAACACCGGTTATTATTGATATAAATGGGAATTTATAACCTGAATATAGAAGCTGCAGTTTTCGAATGTATGTATGTATGTGTATGTATGTATGTATGTATGTATGTATGTATGTATGTATGTATGTATGTATGTATGTATGTATGTAGGTAGGTGGGTATGTATTTATGTATA
>NC_069002.1:18602637-18604433 GCF_001194135.2 Octopus bimaculoides
ACACACACACACACACACACACACACACACACACACACACACACACACACACACACACACACATATATATATATATATATATATGAGGAAATGTATTTATGCCAGTGTAAAGAGCGATAAGAACTATGTTTATACCATATATACCATCATATATAACATCTTAACTAGGTTTATATAATAAACTGCAACTGAAAGGCGTAGAAAAATGCTGTCAATGAAATATTAGAAGGACATCCAACCAAGAGAGATAAAAGAATCGCCTAAGACAAATTTGCGATACGCAAATTTCAAAATTCGCACCGGTTCCACTAAAGATGTCAAAGTATGTAAAAGACGCGACCGATTTTCAGATAATATTCATGAATTAATGATGTTTACTCTTCTCACAAATTACTTCTGAGAGGCTTATATAAAATTTGTCTTTGCGGCATGACCGGAATTAATTTAATTTACTGATCCATTAAACGTCTAAAAAGATGGCGAATATTTCGTTAGTCTACGAAGTGAAGAAACTGCAAGAAAAAAAAAAACCCAGAAAAATGTCGAAAAATTGTGGGAAGTTGTAGATTGTTGAACTGAGAATAAACAAATGTTACGTAAGTTAAATACAAATACTTGTCAACGTGGTCACCCCACGCGCTCGAAAAAGTAGTCGAAGTTTCCTCAGATTTACTCCCTACGATTTTAACAAATTGGTTGGATGCATAAGTACGTACAAACATATTGCTTTTTGTAAAGAAGTTCGTTTACAGATTGATTTTGCTGTTTAGTTCTTTAAGCAAATGTATTCTTCTGTAGTCTCAGGTTCAAATGTGTTTTGGTATCCTTGTGTATGTGTCTGTATATGTGTATATGTATCCATGTGTATGTGTCCGTGTGCCTGTCACTGTGCATGTGTGTATGTGTGTGTGTGTGTGTGTGTGTGTGTGTGTGTGTGAATTTATCTGTTTACATCCTTTCAGATAATTAGAAATCGATAGTTTGAAATACCAGGCTCGAAAATAAATGTTGACTATACCATTAAATGGTGACGTCACTGTTCAATGAGAGAATAATAAAAGAGAAAATGAGAAAAAAGTAATTCCGTATAAAGGATAAACGATAGGGAGGTCATGTTTGGGTCGTCTTTCATCTCAGACCTGCTGGATTAGAATTAATTTTGAGCTAAACAATAGAAATAACAACAGCAACAACAAAGAAGAAGAGAAAAGAGGTGGGGAGAGAGAAGAAGAAAAAGAAGAAGAAGAAGAAGAAGAAGAAGAAGAAGAAGAAGAAGAAGAAGAAGACGAAGAAGAAAAAGAAGAAGAAGAAGAAGAAGAAGAAGAAGAAGAAGAAGAAGAAGAAGAAGAAAGAGGGAGAGAGAGAGAGAGTAGGCGCTTTGAATTTATTTTGCCAGCTGATCTAAATAATGGACTTCGATTCCTATCATATAGATCCAAATCGAATCCATTTCTTAAAATTCAATAAGTAAATTGTAAAATTGTTGTAGAATGTTCAGAACGAAACATGATGAAAATAGAAAGTTGAGTGGAATAGAATGCATTTGAGAAGAATTTTTATTATCAAATCTATCTTAAGGAAATTTCCTTTTCCACTACCACCATCACGGCTCCACTCAGATGAGTTTGTGTGTTTGTGATTGTATGTGTATGTGTGCGTGTGTGTGTGTGGTTGTATGTGTTTGTGTGTGTTAGTAGCGCGTGTGTGTTAGTAGTGTGTGTGTGTTAGTAGCGTGTGTGTGTGCGTGTTTGTGCGTGTGTGTGCATGCGTGTATGTGTGTGCATATATATATATAT
>NC_069002.1:18605068-18613193 GCF_001194135.2 Octopus bimaculoides
TATATATATGGGTATTAATATATGCATGCATACATATACATTTATATATGCACTCACATACATATATATACATAGATTCATAGATGCATAAATACGTGAATTAATGTAAATATATTTACGTGGACGTGTCTCTGTTGAACTAGGAAAGAAATGGAAATGAGGTGTAAAAATAAAATTATTTAGATACAAGTTGAACCTATTTACAAGTCATTAGTGCTTCCCTAGCGAGGGTGTCTCTAGATGATCGTTTGACAGCCTAAAAGTAGTCGCTATGTTTTTCTCAAATCCCACATCTATATTTTAAGAAGGAAGGACATGTCGGATAATTTAGTCCTAAATATGTTGTTTTTATTCATTTAATATATTATATATCATGCATTTTGTGAACAGTCGATTCGTTGCTAAAAGGTTTCCATCGAATCGTTGTTGGTTCACTTTAATTCCTATATCCTCTTGATATTTATAAGTCTGCATCTAAACAGATACTCAATGACAGTTGATTCTAAATTCTGAAAATCGACTACAAAACGCTTCAGTAAAGTGTACGGTTCTAAACATCGGATTGTCACCAAACAGTGCTGACAAACAGACAACAAAGTACTTGTAAAACTTGGTTCTTCATCCTGTAGTGATAGCGCCGCTCTAACTTGTGACTGGTTTTGGTTTATGGCTGAAAAGAATTGTCCACCAAAGGACGAGATAATACCAGCTGGAAGGTCTTTGGTTGAATTAGGACTAGCAGGCCTTAATATCAACTATATGACATGATACTCACTAGTACTGTGGAAAAAATATTTTCAGCGGAGAATTTTATCTGTCTTAAATAGTTTCTTCTCTTATCTAACATTTACCTTGTTATAATTTCCTTATATCTATGTGTGTGTGCGCGCGCACGTGTGTGAGTATGTATGTATGTATATTTTTAGTTGGGACAATGTCAAATCTGCGACCATTAAGGAAACTGTTTTCAGTTCACTCTTGTATAATTGCGTGTCCACGAGCAGGAGATATTCGAAATTTTTCCTCTGTTTCTGCTGGAGTAACAGACTTATACTAAATGCAAGGTTATCCAAACGTTTTGTAGGTCCGGATTAGACAATTTATTGGAGGGGATTTTGTCAACTGCAAACGAAGATAAAGACACCAGATGATCTGATACCAGAATGAATTGAAACACAATTTTTTCCCCTTTAATATTAAAGAAAAGAAGTGAGAGAAGAAAATCTTTGAGACCACCAGCTTGACATGGGAGTTGCACATCTGCTGGGATTTCTGTTTTGAAATATAACAATGTCGTGTTTGAACTCAGAACGGGGCAGGCCGTAATATCGATTTTCTAGGTCGCCAGAGGAACAGACATTCAATGGCAGGGTTATAATCGATTGAAACGACCTCAATATATAAAATGAAAGATAACGTTGAATAAAAAGACAGTTCAATTAAGAATGTAAAAATGATCACCACCACAGCTAGAGATAACTGTTAGGTTTTATCTAGTAACGTTCTTGTTGATATTTTGGTGAGGATATTTTGACGACCATATGGGTATCTGTCACATTCCGATCAATGTTAACTTTGACATCTCCGGTGCAGTTAGTAACTCAATGTACACATATTAAGAATAAGACGGGAAAGAAGAGAGAGGGAGAAAGAGAGAGGGAGAAAGAGAGTGGGGGGGCAGAGATTAGTATGTGGATGTATTGTGACATTGCACCACATGCAACCACAAGTCAAACGTGCCAATGCTGTGGCGTCGCAAGCGGTCCTAAATAATGCTAAATCACTGTTTCCTTTTCAGCCTAACTAGTCCATACAGACGCCATGTCTCTTTCTCGCCATCCCCATCACGGCTGCTGTACTCTGTTAACATTCTGTGACATCAAGTCAGTTAACATGTTGGACTAAACGTGTTTAACTTTATAGACTGTCCGACGCAACTTAGTGTTCCTACACCTCACAAAAAATCGATGTATTGACTGTAGAAACAAATATACCGAGATTTCATCCACAGAGAACAAAACATTTCTGCTAAGAGAATACAAATATTTACCCACGCGGATGATGACAATAGACATATTAACAGAGGACATTAATGGACGAAGTTGCGGAATGAAATACTAAAAACTGAAAGTTCTCTCTTGTAATGTTGGGAAAAAGATAAGTGATAATACTAATAATATCAGTGATAGTATATTTATCTACTAGTATATATCTATAGGAATATTAATATTCTCGATGAGAGTAACATTCATAAAAATAAGGAGTTGATGATAAATGCCAACAGACAGTTTATTATTAGTTAGAACAAAGTAAAATAGCTTTTAGTAGTAGTAGTTGCAGCAGCAGCAGCAGCAGCAGTAGTGGTAGTAGTAGTAATATCGAGAGATTATTTTAGGAAAACCGTTTTTCAGTTGCGACACAAGGGAAAGGAATGGCTTAAACAACGTACAAATGGGAATTCGACATCACTCCATATCAATTCTCACTGATAAAAACAAGACTTCTTTTAACTATGTTTGTATTCACTCAGCATTAGAAATTTGAGGCTAAATAAAGAATATATTCTTACACTAGATAGTAGTTATTTCCAGAGAATAAAAGACTGGTCGGCTAAATTAAACATTTTAATCACTTAACGTAGTGAAGTAAGATAAACCAGATGCTAGTTGATAATGTTTCGAGTAAAATATATGTTCTGTATGATAAGTAAAAGCAATGTAAACAAATAGCAAATCGTACGGCAAACACAGGAATATCCACCCTAAATGATGAATTAAAATAGTATTAGAGAAAGGCTTTCTTTGAAAACCAGGCCTTTGGAAATTATCTTTGAAAATTCTATAGAACGACATACGTAAATAGAATAAAAGTAAATAAGAAGCAAACGAAAGAAAAATTACATTTAGTTACAAAATTGTTGCTTTTAAAATGTTTCCATGTAGAACAAAACTAATTGTAGATTAAAAGATTAAAAGGTTAAAAGATTATGTGACAACAGTAGAAATTGAGAAGTCGTTTTCTTTCCAAGCAATACTATTATTGTAAATTATTCCTAAAATTGGCAGGAAACAAAATGTTTGGCGGTTGTTATTTGATATACTTCACATCCAGATAATGTAAGCGTTTGGATCAGATGTTTCTATATAATTGTCATGGTGCGAACACAGTGATCCCAAGGAAAGACTAATACAAGAACCAACTAATTATCACTGCAACATTTAACGACCGAGTATTTAGAAACTGCTCTTTAAACTGTTCTCCAACAGAGAATGTTTTAATATAAATGCATGTGTAAAGCTAAGTGTGCACAACCAAGTTGTATGGAACAAAACATGCAACACCTTGGATGGTACAGAATGGTATGAAAGCATAGAAAGACAACTTCTTTAATTCGATCTATGGCTAACTCATCAAAATGATCTCTTCTTGCCTATATTATATACCAACTAGTTCAATTTCCATTGTTGTACCAGTTATTATGTAAGAACATCAGCTATTTACTGGGTATACAGTTCTTAAACATACCTTTTCTCTAAACAATGCTTCATAAATGCATTTTATAAACAATATAGTGTCTTCCACATGTTGCATATCTCGATGTAAAAACATACTAAATTATAAAACATATTCGTTATGAATAAAACATATATCATCATGGAGAAATCATTTTTAAACCTCAAAAAAAAAAAAAAATTTCTTGACATTCATTTTAATTCGTTAAAACTCTGTTAATTGGTGTCGTTTCTGATCTCTCCCGTAATTACTTTCCGTTTACTCTTGTTAAGTGGCTAATACACATCTCTCAAGACAAAGTCCTGCGTTTTAACGCACAGTCTCAGATTAAACCACTTCCGCTGCGAAATAAAATATACTCCTTGAGGTTTGTTTGTTGGAAAACTGATTTGGGTTTTAGCTTTCATGGACTAAACCTGTGCATACACATATATACATACGCGTGCGTGTGTGTGTGTGTGTGTGCACATATCATTGTTCTTAATTTCGGTGCGTTTTAATGCCTTGTGCCATGTTTATTTTATTGCAGAAATGAGATCTCTGAAAAATAGGTTAGATGATTAAAACTGAGTTGAGTAATTAAGATATTTGCATGTCATTATTTCAGCATCTCTATTTGTTGTTTCGCTATTAAAAATAGATGGAAAGGAAAGAATAGAAAAAAGAAAAGACAAGAATAAAGAAAGAAAATGCGTAAGAGTGGCGTTCTGATTATGGAAACACTAAATTTTTATGGATTAATATGGATTTGTTTAGACTAAAATCATGTAATTATCGTTGGGAGCCTCTAATTACAGCAGTTTATTCTTAGTACTGGACTTTTGAATCGATTTGAGAAATTAGAAGGTTGCTATCTTGCTTAAAATCTCTTTAATTCGAATCTGGTGTCAATGATGGCAAGAAATTTCCCTCACTGAAATACAAGCGTGTGTTTCTAACAAAAGTAACACCTGATTTTAACTCTGTATGGAGTTGATGATGGAACGGTTAGAGGAAGTTGATACAAACTAAAATATAACTATCAGTGGAACACTCATAAGAAACAGAAAAACTCGAAATCATTTGTATAAGAAAATAATACAAAAGTAGGCAAAATAAAGAAATATATTCCTGTATAGAGATTTTGAGAGAACTCACAGCTGGAGAGAGTAAATAAGATTTGAATTACAACTGAACTTTCAAAACCAACAAATGTCAGTATTTTTGAATGTACATTGTTATTAGTGTAATTTTTTAACCAAAAATACTTTTGGCACAATATTTAGAAGTTCTTTTTTATTGAACTGATGTTTCAGTATCTATTTTTGAATTCCGCACGTGCGACAAAGAGATATCGCGAAGTTACAACACATCGACGACACCTTTGTCTGTTTCAAGCATTGCCAGTTTAAAAACAAGCATATTGCGACTAATGTACAGAAACACACACTTGCATATATGTGCATACATACATACATACATACATACATATATGTATGTATGCATGTATGTATGTATGTATGTATGTATGTATGTATGTATGTATTTGTCTGTCTGTCTGTCTGTCTGTCTATGTATGCGTATGTATATAAACATATACGTAAACATACATATATATAAAATTTAAATAATAAGGGTGATAAATTGGATATTAATTTGATTAACACCAATTTAAAACCAATGACCTAGCATAAAGAAAAATTCTGAAAATTCAGAAAAATCATATTACATACATGTGAGAAGGGATGACCACTAAGCCTTTATGCTAGAAGATCGACCATCTACGGTCAAACCACAAAAGAAAAGAATGTTCTCTAGGAAAGAATGTTCTAGTCTACGATTAATTCTTTATTTTTGTATATTTACATTTATCTTGCCCGTTCATGTTCTGGAGTGCGCTGAATTTCCCTAGAAAATATTCTTTTCTTTAACGCCTGTCGATGCTCGTCGTTGCCATACAATCCATCTGAGCAGATTGCCATATTCGCGGCTGCAACCAGTTTCTAACCGTGTTCCGAATTTGCCAGCTTACTGTTTCTCTGGAGTTTTTGCTGGTTGGGGTTTTTCTGCAAGGCAGAGTGATCCTGAAATTGATGTGACTCACCATGAGGTAGTGGTCAACTGATCATTCTGCTCCACCCATAACCTTCGTGCACAAGATATCCTGCAGCCCAGTCGTCCGAGTAATGATAAAACCCAGCAGCTGATAGTGGCCAGAACAAATAAAATTTTCACATACTCATTTTAATAAAATTTTGGTTGAAGATTTCTAAGCTTTTGATTTTCTGGAAACTGGTATATAATACTAATACAATTCTTTGTTTTTCTTTTCTGCTTTTAGTTTTCAAATTTTAGTCGAACACAGGGATACACTACAGAATTTTACACTTTCTTTTCTGAGCTTCATAGCATTCGATTTAAGGACATATTATATCGTGTCAGAGGATCCCGCGGTCGGTATAATAATAGCCAGAGACACTTATGAACATAGTGTTTTCTGCATGTATAGATGACATGCAAACAACTAATGTTGAGAACTAAAGTACACAAAATGTTAGGTGGTTGGTTAGAATTCGTATTTACATAACATAGTTTCTCATTAGGGTTATGATCCGATTAAACAGATTAAAAGCCACAGTGATGCTGCAAATAACTAAATACAAAATGTTAATAATGCGTAATTCTTTTTCTCTATATCAGTTTTATTAGACTGCGTAGATTTTTCATAGGAACTTAACAATGTTAAAATAAATACATTCGTTGTTAGGTATTTTCTATATATACCGCGATTCATTCCACTCATAGTACTCGTCCATAATCTCAATAAATAACTCTTCTAACAGAAGGAAATATTTTTCTGCAGTTTAGAATATTAATTTCAACAGTGTGAGCATAGGGAGGCGTCAAACTATTCACCTTTTAAGAAGTTTCTCGCATGGCATTTGAAAATGCTAAAAGTTTGAGTTAAATACATTTGCAGATAGGAGCCAAGAGGTCAGTGATGTCAAACTGAAAAAGAAAGTTTATTATTGGCAAAACAAGTCTTTTACAATACTTCTGAATTTCAACTCCATCACTCGGGGTAAGATTTTTAAATATAAGAACAATAGCCATTAATACTTCGTTACAATCTGTTCCTAAATTACTTTTCGCTTGAAAATTGGTCTATATTCAGGATTCCTTGTGAAGTTTAGTATCTGGTCCTTGAGCATTATATAAGGCCCACGAAGTTGCCGAAGATATTCAGCTGCTTATTAATATTGTGCTTAGTGGCAAGTTCCTTAGCTTCTACATTATTATTGAAACATAATCGTGTGCGTGCATGTATACACACAATATATATATTACGTCATTAAGAATGAAATGCCTGATTTTCTTATGTAGTCGTTTGACAGGTGTTAACTCCAATGTTTTATCATGACGATTCTTTGTTTAACAACATTGAAGAGTTACATCATCACTTTTCAAAATGCAATTCATGGTGTCTAATTATATTGTGAATTTTATCTTGTAAATCAATTTTTGTTAACAATGGATAAATAAAAAAATTCACGTTGTTTATGAATATAAGTTCCGTTGTGGAATCAATGCATCCCAGACAGCTCGAAACATCAATGAGATGTTTGGTGAAGATGTGGCGAATGAGCGCACTGTACGTCGATGGTTTGAGAAGTTCCGGTCTGGTGACTGTACTCTTGAAAATCAGCCCTGTGGTGGACCTGAGACCAAAGTGGATAATAGTGAGCTGGAAACTGTAATGGAAGCGGATACTTCTCAAACTACGTGTAAGTTAGCAGCAAGGTTTGATGCTTTGTTTCCAACTGTATTGGACCATCTGAAACAAATTGGCAAGGTAACGAAACCGGACAAGTGGGTGCCATACAAACTGAACGAGCACCAAATCACACGGTGTCTTTAAACTTGCTGATCTTTTCTGTTACGGCATAAAAGCGAACCATTTTTGCATCGTGTTCTTACGTGAGATTAAAAATGGATTCTTTTCAACAGTAGCAAGCGTTCTGCACAATGGTTGGATAGAGACGAAATTCCAAAACACAATCCAGAAAAAGAATACATTTACCAACAAAAGCTAATATGTGTCTGTTTAGTAGTCCAACATTGGTGTCATCCAGTAAAGCTTCATGAGACCTGGTAAGTCAATTACAGCGGATGTATACATCAACCAGCTGGATGAAATAATGAGTGAACTTGCAATTAAACAACCGCAATTGGTCAATAGATGCAGGCCAATTCTCTTGCAAGACAATGCTCGACCACATGTTGCACAAAGAACGCTGCTCAAGTTTACAGGAACCGTATTTAGAAGTACTCTGTCATCCACCATATTCACCAGACCTTGCACCAACTGACTATCACATTTTCCAGGCATTAGACAACTTTTGGCAAGGAAATAACTTCAAATCTGAAGAAGATGCAAAAACAGCCTTTCCTGATTTCATCACCTCTTGCTCTCCAGAATTCTTTGCTGCCAGCATAAATAAGCTACTGATAAAATGGTAAAATTGTGTTGATAATTTATGTGCATACTTTGATTAGCTGCATTGCTTTTTGTTGAGATAAAGTAGTTAACTTTCAGTTCAAAATCGGATATTTCATTCTTAGTGACCTGATA
>NC_069002.1:18613635-18614633 GCF_001194135.2 Octopus bimaculoides
CTCTCTCTCTCTCTCTCTCTCTCTCTCTCTCACTCATATATATATATATATATATATCGATTTAAACGAGGAGAAAAAGAGAAAGAAAAATAGAGAAAAGTGAGGATTGAGGTGATCCAGGGATAAAATCTGATTGTCCAAATATTCTAAAAATACAAGGGATGCAGGTGGAGGTTCCATGCTGTCTTTTCTCACATCCGATAAGTAAATTCCATGGAAAAGGGTGACCACAGCCTGTCGTCTCATAGAAAGAATTGTCGTCTCTTTAGAAATTGGCAAGATAAGAACAAAGCAGCGATGCAATGGGGCGGTATTTATTGATTGTGCTCTACTCATGTGCTGCTATTCTATGTGTTTTGTGTGTTTGTGATTGTTGAAATTAGAGACGATGACAAAATACCCAAAGAACATTCAAGAAGAGATTTCCAGTGACATTTGTTGAAGTTAGAGAATTAAAAAAAAACGAAGAATTATTTTCAGATACAAAAAATGTGTTTTGCTCGTAAACAAATTTCTATTACATTCATCATTGGGTTATGTTTTGTTCTTGTGACATGTCGAATATACTTATGTGTTATTCTGTGTAACATTTACACATACACATTTACATATACACTGACGTCAAATATACAGATGCACACCAATACTCACGCACACACATTCATGTATTAACAGGATTATATACTCAGACATATGCATACACATCCAGCAACAATCTTACAAGCATAAATTTTATGTTGATGTACCGAAAGAAGATTCATAAAAGCAAATAACAATAAAATAACTCGATGAGGATATAAAATCTAATAACACATGCACACACACACACGTACACACACACAAATGCGCACGCACAAATGGACATAAGAAACACATACACACAAATACATACACATAGATACATATAAATGCATTCATACATGTACTAACATCCGTCTTTCTGTCTTTCAGTCTGTCACTCTCTATGTATATATATATGTATATATATACATATATAT
>NC_069002.1:18615360-18615883 GCF_001194135.2 Octopus bimaculoides
TATATATATATATGTATATATATACATATATATATATTTACATATATATATATGCATGTATATATATATATATATATATATATACTTATATAGCATTTACATATACACACATACATGTATGTATGTGTTATATACATATATATGTGTGCATAATGTGTGAGTGGTTCTACTTATGTTAAGAGATATAGAAAGTAAAAAATTTATCCAGCAGACAACGAAAAGATTTCATAGAAAATAAAATATAGACTTGGAAATGTCTGACAGTAAAACGTGTAAGAAAGAAAAGTAAATGTCAGTTCCATTGCAGACATATTTTATCTTTATATTTATTTCGACTTGGCTCAGGTAACTTGCAATGAATCACCAAACTACAAGTCAAACAGGACAATTGTTAATGTTTCAACCCAAAATACATCTTGGAATGAATACATGTATATATACATACATACAGACATATATACATATATATGTATATGTATGTATATATATATATATATATATATATATATATATATATATATAT
>NC_069002.1:18616755-18621926 GCF_001194135.2 Octopus bimaculoides
AGGCTTCTAAAGAATAAGTCCTGGGGTCGATTTGCTCGACTAAAAGGCGGTGCTCCAGCATGGCCACAGTCAAAGGACTGAAACAAGTAAAAGAGTAAAAGAGTATATATACATTTTGATATAGGTATATATAGTGATTTATATATATATATATATATATATATATATATACGTGAGTGTGTGTGAGGGTGAGAGAGAGAGAGAGAGAGAGAGAGAGAGAAGGAGAGAGAGATAGAGAGAGAGAGAAAGAAAGAGAGAGAGAGACAGAGAGAGAGTGTGTGTGTGTTTGAAGTTGTGTGCAGCTACTGAATATTGACAAAAAGAAGGCAGTCAGAATTTTGGATAATACTTTATTAACGCTTTTGTTCGTCACCCGAACTCTTCAAGTCAAAACTTTAAAACATTTTGGTTTTAATTTTTGTCTTGAAGAGTTGGGTTATATATATGATGATGATGATGTTTGCCAACTCGATTTCCAGTAGAGCCATTGCTTGATTTCTTTATGCCCCAGAATATCGTCGATGAGCTGCACGAATATGGCTTTTGAGGCCTGTCAAAGATTAGAATGCTTTTTGACAATTAGTGCAAGAAAACTTGGTGATTGTATTTAGAAGTGAAAAAAGTATTCGTACAGAACATAAATAACTGATAATTCCGATTTAATACTTCGTAGCATAACCATTATTCAGTTCCACTTCAACCAATCTCTTCTTGTAGTTCTTAATCAATGACTCGCATGTTTCTTTAGGAATTATTTCCCATTCTTCTTGACACATTTTCTTCAAATCTGGAATGCATATTGGGGCTCTTGAATGAATTTCAATTTTCTAATAACGCCACAAATGTTCAATGGGATTCAAGTCAGGTAACTGGCTTGGCCATTCTAATAATTTTATATTGTGATTGACAATCCATTTTTTTGTAGACTTCGCTGTTTGCTTAGAGTCGTTATCCTGTTGTAAAACCCACCCTTCACAAAGCTGGAAATTTTTCTACAGAGTCCCATAACTTGTTCAAAATATTTTGGTACATCTGCATTCATTCTACTATCTATCACATGTAAATCGTCAGTGCCATTTGCAGAGAAACACCGCTACAGCATGATGTTGCTACCTCCAAACTTTACAGTAGGAATTGTATTTTTCAGCAAATAGGCGGTACCATCTTTCCTCTAAGCATGGCTACCCGAATTTCGTCCAAACAATTCAATTTTCGACTCGTCTGTCCATAGAACATTTTCCCAGAATGTATCAGATCTATCTTTATGTTCATACACAAATTTTAAACGGGCATCTGTATGCCTTTTAGTCAACAGTGAAGTTTTACTTGGAGAGCATGACTTCACTTCATTCCTATGAAGTTCATTACTGATTGTTCGTAGTGTAACACTGGTCCCTGAAGCTAACAAATCTTCTTGCAAATCCTTTCTGGTGATCATTGCGTTTTTTTTCGATTCTTCGCTTCATTTTTCTTAAAGATCTAGGGGAAATCTTGCGTGGTGCACCGGATCTTATTCTATTTTCAACAGTTCCCGATTTTTTATATCTTTGAATAAATGAAGATATGGTAGAAAATGGAATACAAAGGGTCTCTGATATTTTCCTGTAATTTTTACCTGCTTTCCACTGTTCAATAATTAAGTTTTTCACTGAATTTGTGAGTTCTTTACTTTTCGCCATTATTACAACACTACTTTATGTTGTCGCAGTGCTGAATGAAGAAGCTAGCGTTTTGGCACTTAAAAATGACCAATGATAAGATTATTGGAACAAAACAAGAAAATTCTAGTAAAAAAAAAATTAAACTATTTTGTGGCATAGAAACTCATAAATTTATTCTGTATGAATACTTTTTTCACTCCTAAATATTTATAATTGTAAATCAATTCATTAGTTACTATAATTTATTAGTTTCTTTTGCATATTCTTAGTTTATGCATGCGTATGCAAATATAGTATTGGTATATCCCATTTATGTTCATTAGAAATTAAATAAATAAATAATTTTGACATGTACGAATATTTGTTCCCCCCCACTATATATATGTGTGTGTTTATGTGTGTGTGTGTGTGTGTGTGCGTGTGTGCGTGTGTGTGTGTATGTCTGTGCGTACGCGTGTATGTTTGTGTGTGTGTATACACGAGATAGTACTGAATATTCCTCGCTTTGGGCCAAAGAAAATACAGTGAGTTCAGTTAACTATGATTTTATTTAATACATTCCTCTCTGAGATTCACAGCTTATTGCAGCGGTTCTTCCGTTTTTTCTAAACCCTGTAAAAGAACTCGGAATGTTGGGGCTCCTAACCAGGCCTTTCGTGATAACCTTAGCGCCAGGAACTTTTCAGTTCCCCTTCCTATATATCTTAACTTTTTGCAAGAAAGAAAAATTCGGTACAGTCACAATAGTTAATGACATTGTTAGTTGTTCTTAACTGTTAAAAACAATGTTTTTCGCAAAACAGAATGTTACGAAGCTTTTTCGTATTATGCAGTTCGTGTGTTTAATCTGTGTAGAGGAAATTCGTTTTAGAATTCTTATAAAGTATATTTCTTGTACCTTTAATAGTTGATCATTTTCTTTTCGAAAATCGAAATATCTAAAACTTTGCACTAATGTCTAGATGTTCTAAGAGATGAATGATTAATCTGCTGTTTGTGCACACTAACAAGGTTCCTTTGTTTTGTTCCTGTGTCTCCGATGTAATTCTCGTTGCACTAAGTGCATAGGATGCAGTAGGTGAGACTTTTGACTGAGCAGTTCATGCTCTGCAATGTGTGTGTGTGTGTGTGTGTGTGTGTGTGTGTGTGTGTGTGTGTGCGCGCGTGTTTGTTTTTACCTTCCGTTTGAATGTTTTTGCGTTAGGTTGAGGCTGGGATTTCTTTTGATTTGATTATGGCAATATTTGTTTTATATTTTGGGGCTATTTTGATTCTGAAGGTAACATATTTAGTGCTATCAATTGTTTCTGTCTGTAACTATTGGGAATATGCGTCATATTCAATAGTATTTTCGTTTTTGTATGGGAAGGAGGACAAGATCTAAAATCTAAATATTGGTGTATGTGTGTGTGTGTCTTTTCAGTAGATTTCGGTTGTAGCTGTCTCATTTTCTTTATCATAAGAATGTCTAGAAAAGATAGTTTCATTGCAGCCATTTCCGTATTGAACAAGATCGATTCATGAATTCTATTTATTGATTTAAGGAATCTTGTAAGGTCTTCCTTACTTTTTGTCCCAAAATAAAAAGTAGCTCTCGAAGAATATTTTTCAACTTCCTATTCAATAGGGTTCGAAATATTGATCAAAGAAATTCCAGAGAGTGTATAGATCTTGTCTTGTCTTCCAGGATCTCCATTAATAGTGTCGCAAACGTTGGTGCAACTTGTTACCATTATTGTGCCTGGCATTTGCAGGTACTATTGGTTATCAAAGAAGTAGTTGTTTTCTAGTACCAGTCGTAATCCTTCAAGTGTATATTTTGTCGGGAATCTCTTCTGAATTCTTTGTGAGTAATTGTTTATCTCAAATTCTACTACCTCTAATCCTAATCCATTGGGAATATTTATGTACAAGGATCGTTTCTTTATCTGCTCTTTCTTGAATATGGTTTAGGAAGTTCATGTAATCTCTGATGAAACTAGGGATCAATTTGCACAAGGTTTTGAAAATTGTCTAATAAATGCTTAATCACTGGGTGCTAAATGCTAGTTGGGTTCTAAATTGTGCGTTATTTTTGGTTAGAGATTTTGAGAATTTTCACATATGGAGCATTTTGTTATTGATTTCTGTAGATTTATGAATTTTTTTAGTGCATGAAAGTTACTTCTTTTTACCACAGAATTAATGAGATAAACCAAATCCTTTATCATTAAGAATTTTTTATGTTTTCCGTAAATTTACCAATTTTATTCATTGTTTATCTGCATTGACTTCTAATTTTTTTTGTTGAAATTTCCCTGTAATGAGTCTTGTCCATTGTTACACTAGCTTCTCCTTTTTCAGCTTCTTTAATAACTGTAGAAGAATCTTTCTTTACACATTTTGGTGCATCTTTCCTTCATTCGTAATACTTGTTTTTATATGGTTTCTTGGAATGTTTGAAGTTGCAGATTTTTCCAGACACATTATTATGCCATAAAGTGTTTATTGCTGCTCGTTAGAAGTTTAATTCCGATTTTGTTTATCACAAGTGATGGATCTTCATCGTGTTTATTTTGGAAGACAAATACTCGCAAAGACAACAATTATTACTATGGTATTCCGTGCACTTGGTACAACACTCAAAATGCTTCCTTAAAGCATTTTGTCCCTGTGTCTAACTTTCCCCTCACCCAAACCTGCTGGCTTGTACCAAAATTTGAAATCATTATTATCATTATTGTCGTTATTGTTGTTGCTCAAGTTTAGCCTTGATTTGCCAGAATTAAGCATTTTATGACAGGCAACCCTTCCGTCCTTCTGTATATCTACGACCACACCTATGCACGACTATCCAATGTGCTTTATGGCTTTCAATAAAACAAGGTTATATTCGAGCCATTTTGATTGTTGTTTCTAACAGGTCATGTGACCATGTAGACGCTGTGTCATTGACTTTTAAAATGTCCAGTTGCTGTTATTATTGCTCTTAATGCTGCTGGTATTCAATCCCTGCTCAGTGTGCATCAAATAGGCCTATAATCGATGACATTCCAATCTTGACCACCCACTCATCTTCTACGGACAGCAGAAACTACATTGATCAAAGTATTCTTCTTCTTTATTCAGGATGGAAGGTTGTGATTTGATGGCGATTTCGCTGCTGGTCAAACAGAATGATAAAAAGAAAACAGGAACTTTTGGCAAATATGCCTTTTTTCCAGAAGCTGCTGAACTGGTTTCAATTAGCAAATGAAGGTCGTATGACTGAGCTATTCTGCGCGATCATGGCCCACTGGCCCACAGCCATCATTTCGCTTCTACTGTCTCACATTTATAAGGCAAACAACCATCATATCTATAACCACCAACGAAACTGCCATTATCATGACTGCCAGCACCACCATAACCCCCGCCAACACCACATCATCAACAACAACAACAACAACAATCACCACCGTTACCGCCACCACCTCCACTACTATCACCATCACAAAGTCTACCGAAACCACAATCAGCACCACCAACACC
>NC_069002.1:18622615-18623284 GCF_001194135.2 Octopus bimaculoides
CACCACCACCACCATCCACCACAACCACCACCACCACCACCGCCATCACCACCACTTCCATCATCATCGTCACAATTGCTACAACTAATTGCCTCCACCACTATAACTGCCAAAACTACAATTGTGTCACAGTCTACCTTTTTTCTTTTTTATCTCTATGCAACTATTGTCTAAAGAAGATAACAGATGGACATTCCCACTTCTGGTAAGTTCTATCGACGAAGAATTGTTTCAAGAGGCATGGCCTCTTTGAAGACATTTTCTCTTTAACACCAGTGCCAGTACACAGCTGCAGTAATTACCTTAACGCCGGTGCCGTCGTCACCGCTCAGCTTCTTTCTTTAAACTTACTAAATAATGAGATCTCCGAAGAAAATAATTCTTGCAGGATAAAAATATAAAAGAAAAGAAGAAACGTCGCAGGAATAATAGGAGGGAAGAAAGAAAGAAAGAAAGACAGAAGCAAGAGACGTAGCTTCATACACAAAATCACACACATATACACACAAACAAACACATGTGTGTACCTTACGTGTATGTTTGTGTAGATGTATATATGCATATATATATATATATATATATATATATATATATGTGTGTGTGTGTGTGTGCGTACATGCGTGTGTGTATGTATGTATATGTGTGTGTGTGTATATACATGATACATAT
>NC_069002.1:18623294-18626191 GCF_001194135.2 Octopus bimaculoides
ATATATATATATATATATATATATATATATATATAAGTCAGTAAATAGTGGGGTTGTATTAACCGCACGTGGAGAAATAATAGGAAAATGATATATATTATATATATATATAATATATATAAAATCGGTGTGTGTATGTATATACAAATATATATATGTCTATATATGTGTATATATATATGTATGCATACGTATGCATACGTATATATGTATATACACACACACACATATATATATACATACATACATACATACATACATACACACACACATACATACATATTATGATTGACCGTTGACTGAACACTATTCAATTTTTTTTCTCCGTGTTTTTCTCCTTGTCTCCGTATTCTTTCTGTTGAAGAGCGTAGCTCGAAACGTCAAAGACTTTCCGTATTCCCGAGCGTCATACTAATATATACTTTTGTTATTTACACCACCTGTCCTCGTCTGTTGTTATTTTTTGTATATTCTCCCATATATATATATACATATGTACATGCGTACATACAGCATACATAACCAGTCTGCTTCATCGAGTTGTTATTGAAAGGAACTACAGAAAGCAAACTGGTTACTATAGCAGCACCAATTTGCGCATGTCACCTTCCTCCTTCCTCTTCCACATATCTGAGACACACCTTTTCCATCCTTCGCTTTTCCAAAGAACCTGAAGAAGAGAATATAGACGCGAAATATAGCAACAAAAGGTTGAAACTGATTTACTTTTTGTTTTGTAAATGTTTTTTGTTTTCTTTTTATAGTTTACTATGTATATAAATCTTTAAGATACACACATACGTACATATACTACATACGTACATATACTACATACGTACATACAGCTGTAAGTCAAATTTACTGCAATAAAGAAAAATATGTAATGACCAATATTTATATTGGTATATCATTTTGTAAAAAAAATGTATAAGTGGAGCACAACCACGGATTTACAATATAGAATGGTGATGTCCTATAACCTCGGAACCTGCTGCAAGAATACTTGGAGCTCTTTACTAAACTAAACGATAATGTTAGCCTGGTGTATTAAGAGAGGGATTACAAAGTATTTTGTCCAGATTGATAATACCTCACTAATAACTTTGCTTTACACACACACACACACATACACGAGCACACACACACACACATCCGGATACACACACACATGTACACACATATATGTATACAGAGAGGGGAGCGGAGAGAGGGAGAGTTGTGAATGAGAGAGAGTGAGAGAGATGGAAAGAAAGAGATGACAATCAATTTGAAGATGTTTCTTTAATACTGGGACTAAATTAAGCGTTAATTTTTTTTTACAGTGAAACGCATTATTGTTTTCTCTTTCCAGATTATTCTATATCAAAGAAGTTTAATTCGTATCGATTTAACCCTTTTAAAATGAGTTTATATCAGACCCATGTCAAACACTGCATGATGTATGAATTGAAACGGACCATTTCAGCAACGATCCATCTCAACAATGTTACAATGATTTAAAATGATGGGAAATAGAGGAAGGTCAGGAGAGTAAGGATTACGAGACAAGACTTCTATATTTTGTGTAGAAGTTTATCTTTTCTATCTTCTATCTTTTCTATCTTCTATCTTTTCTATCTTCTATCTTTTCTATCTTCTATCTTTTCTATCTTCTATCTTTTCTATCTTCTATCTTTTCTATCTTCTATCTTTTCTATCTTCTATCTTTTCTATCTTCTATCTTTTCTATCTTCTATCTTTTCTATCTTCTATCTTCTATCTTTTCTATCTTCTATCTTTTCTATCTTCTATCTTTTCTATCTTCTATCTTTTCTATCTTCTATCTTTTCTGAATCACTTGGGAAATATGTGATCTTGCATTATCATCTTAGAGCAACACTCCTTCAGAGTTGACCATTGAAGTGCGCTTTTCCGCAAGACTTCCAGCTGACGCCAATACTTCACAAAGAATGTTTCGTATTGGTTTACCACATAATGATAGATGATCCCCTTCATACTGCACCAAACACAGATTATGCCGTTTTGGAGTAAAGGATGATTTCAAGTTAGATTATCACTTTTAATTAGGTGCTAAATATCGTGTTCATTGGATATTATTACAGAGAACCTACTTTTTATCTTATCATCGCTTATAACGGTTCTACTCAGGAAATATTTGGCAGGAAGTTTACTCTTCCATGACGAAGATTAAGTTGTAAAGTATCCACGGTGAGCAAGCAACTGGAAGTGTTTTTTGACAAGTGCACGAAGACATTTTATGATCGAAGTGTGACTTAGATTGATCTATTTTGCAAATTCTCGCGGAATTTGCTTTGGATTTTCCCCAACTAAGTATTCAGAAGTTCAGTATTGCTGGATTTTTGTTGTTCAGATCGAGGAGAATCTGCGAGAGAAACATTTCTCACAGAATTGTTGGCATATCCAGACACTCAAAGTATTATTTCCATAAACAGAAGACATATTGATCCACACCTCCCAGACGTGCTTTTCTCAGACAATTCTTTTCTTCTGTCTGGAATTTTTTCTCTTTCCTCTTTCTGACGAAGAGCCATGCGCGAAACGTCACAACCACCACTTTTTATTCTCTTAAACTTTCTCTGAGCGTCAATCGAATCATTCACTGTACGCATCCTTTTCACTTTTGTAGTTTTTCCTGTTTTTAAAGTTTGATTTGACTATTATCGCATGCCCACGTCCTTTCGACCATGATTTAGAATACATAGTTGTAGGATTACACTACACCTCTGAATTTCATCGGGGTACGTCGATTTTGTACATTTGATTATATGTATACGCACACACACGTATGCATGTGTGTATATAATATATATACATGCATATATGCATACATACAGACATGCATTTATATATATATATATATATATATATATATATAT
>NC_069002.1:18626858-18627337 GCF_001194135.2 Octopus bimaculoides
ATATATATATATATATATACACGCACATATACATATGCACATCCAAATAAATGGGTATATACATACAACTAGATAGACGCGCATACGCACACGTATGGAAGAATACGTACGTATATGATGTGCATAGGACCTCATATAGGCAGGTACACACGCGTATATATACACAAATATACGTACATAGCATAGATAAATATGTGCAAAGATTGGTACTTAAAGCAAGGTACATACGTCTCTTATTAAGTTTGACACACACGTGTTAATACACTCGCGTATACATATAAGCAAAGATATACACGCATATACATACACATACACACACATATACATATATGTATGCATATGCACATATAATCACACACCCGTGTACATGTATACACAAATTCACACTAATGTATACATATACCTACAAAAAACGCAAATGCGCACAGATGAATGTGTAGACATATATATATATATATATATATATATATATATATATA
>NC_069002.1:18627522-18629603 GCF_001194135.2 Octopus bimaculoides
TATACATACATATACAGATATATATTTATATATAAATTCCTCTATTTTACATAATATCGATGTCTCATTCATTCTTTTGTTGTCATGTATTATTATTAATCTATCTATGTATCTATCTATCCATCTATCTATCTATCTATCTATCTATCTATCTATCTATCTATCTATATATATATATATATATATATATATATATATATATATGTATACATATAACGAAAGTAATTTCCTCGCTGTATTGTGTGTTTGTTTCTTTTTTGTTTCTGTTATTTTATTTTTAATCTTCTGTATAAATGAAAATATATCCTTTAATTTGCTGCTTTTCTATACACGAAACCAAAGGATACATAGCGGAACTGTTATTTTAAGAAGTTATATGTATTTATCCCCCGAAGAGACACATATGCTCCTGACCAGTTAAGTATCCCACCCTTGAGGGATCAATGCTATATGTGTTGAAACAATTGTCGTGATTAATAAAAATTCTCCTATCTTCCAGCTTTCATTTATCATATATACATGGTCGAATCAACAAGCATCGGGACTGTTGCCATAGTAAGGAAGCTAAAAGAGTAAAGCCCAACGACACAGATTGACCTTAGCCTCTGTTGTGCATGCGTTCTAGCTCTCGTCCACTATTTACAACAGTGCTTGCAAGGAAGGTGTGTAGCGTGTCAATTTCACATTGATCATGACAGGAATTTGAGCTCAGAATCTGTTTCAAATTTTGCCAAAAGCTTGGTGATACCTGTTCAGAGGCCTACGCAAAGTTTTCAACAAGTTTTCATCGTTCTCGTCACAATGAAGATCTTCTGGAGTTGAAACCTGAGTGTCATTTTGGTCAACTGAAAGCAGTATTGGCACAAAGTTGGCATACACGCGTCTCATACCTAAATCTTCAGTGATAATGGACTGAACTGAACTGTAACTAATCTGCACATCCTCTGATAACTCAAGGATGGTGATTCAATGATTTCACCTCACAGCTGCACGAACATCTGCGATATTTTCCTCAGTTCTGCTGGTTGCAGCACTCCCAGAACGTTCGCCAATATCGACATTTTTCGGCTATTTTTTCTTGGAAACAGCTAAACCACTCATACACTTGTGTGCAGCTCTTACACTCTTCTCCATACATTTTCTGAAACTTTGCGCCGGCCTCTGAGCAGGCATTTTCCTGACTACTTTCTATATCATGGTCAATGCGATGATCACATGTTACACACCTTCCTTTCAAGCACTGCTGTAAACAATAGAAGCTATAACGTTAAAACTTTGTGGACATGCACAACAGAGTTCAAGGTCAATTTTTCCCAAGCAACTTTACCCTGTGTGCTTTAGCTTCGTTACTATAGCATGAATCCAGATACTTATTGATCAGATCTCATGTGTGCGTGTACGCGCACACACACACACACACACACACACACACACACACACACACACACACACACACACACACACACACACACACACACACACACACACACACACACACACACACACACACACACACACACACACACACACACACACACATATAAATACAGTGTACATTTAATCACATAAGAGGTATGCATCATAGGATTCCTTGTACGCTAGAAAGAACAGCAAAATTCCAAACCACTATTAGGGATAAAACTTCGAAGGGAATAAAAAAAAAGTTTTATCCCTAACAGTGGTTTGGAATGTAGCTGTTCTTTCTTGCGTGCAAGGAATCCTATGATCGATACCTCTTATGCGTTTAAATATACACTGTATTTATATGAATAATATATAGTCTATTGACTAAATTTTTTTTACACGCTAGGCCACTGGTAGTAGAAATTTCTAATATTTCTTATTACCCTTGATATTATTAATTATATTATATATTTCTGTATGTATGTATGTATGTATGTATCTATATATCTATATGTGGAGGCGCAATGGCCCAGTGGTTAGGGCAGCAGACTCGCGGTCGTAGGATCGCGATTTCGATTCCCAGAGCGGGCGTTGTGAGTGTTTATTGAGCGAAAACACCTAAAGCTCCACGATGCTCCGGTAGGGGATGGTGGCGAACCCTACTGTACTCTTCCACC
>NC_069002.1:18629613-18629891 GCF_001194135.2 Octopus bimaculoides
AAAGCTCCACGATGCTCCGGTAGGGGATGGTGGCGAACCCTACTGTACTCTTCCACCACAACTTTCTCCCACTCTTACTTCCTGTTTCTGTTGTGCCTGTAATTCAAAGGGTCAGCCTTGTCACACTGTGTCACGCTGAATATCCCCGAGAACTACGTTAAGAGTACACGTGTCGGTGGAGTGCTCAGCTACTTGCACGTCAATTTCACGAGCAGGCTGTTCCGTTGATCGGATCAACTGGAACCCTCGACGTCGTAAGCGACGGAGTGCCATATATA
>NC_069002.1:18629901-18633431 GCF_001194135.2 Octopus bimaculoides
TAAAAGCAACATATCTGCCCAGTACTTCCCTCTAGCGGATTCCCAAAAGCGTTACTTGCTCTTTATAATTCCTTAAGGGCAAGAGAGAATATTTTTCTTCACCACAACTGCAGTGAATTTCCTTTTAGAAGTTAAAATATATCACAAATATACTTTAACCCGCCTAAATTCCGGTTATCCTTAATAAGTGTCTGCTATTGGTGCTGATATATATGTGTATATATATATATATATATACATATATATATATATGTATGTATGTATGTATGTATGTATGCATGCATGCATACATGCATGCATGTATGTATGTATGTATGCATGTATGTATGGATGTATGTATGTATACAGGGTGCGGTGTATAAATTGTGTAAATTACGCAAAAATGAAAATAACACTAACATCTCATTTTAACAAATATATTTATCAAAATTACATAAAAATATCTTTAAATACTAAATTTATTCAATAAAATCGCCATTGGCTTCAACCACGGCCTCCAGACGACTTCGGAATCTCCAGCAACTCTTCTGGAAGGTCTCCTTGTTTAAGTTTGTGCATGCTGTCAGAATCCTTGCCTTCAGTTCATCTTTGGTGTTACAAAGAGTTTTGTTGACCTCTCGCTCAACTGCACCGCACACGTAATAATGTACGGGGTTGCGGTCTGGGGAATTAGGTGGCCAGATGTTAAGGGTGATGTTGTCGCAGAAATTATCTGACAGCCATGACTGGGTTCTCCTGGCATTGTGTGGCATGGTGTAGAGTCGTATTGCCAGACATGGGGTCTGCCAGCAGTCACCTTCTTGACCCAGGGCAGCACTACCTCCTCCAGGCGCTTGATGTAGGCCTCCGTGTTGAGTGTGAATGAGGCCGTGTGGGACGATGAGTGGAGGCATAACATCGCCATCACTAGTGATCTCTCCAAACACCATGATGTTGACTGGATGTTTAATTTTTATCACTTTGGTACATGAACTTTCCTCAGATTGACATCGTAACACTCTGGAATGTTCGTATTGGAGATTCCGTCGCGAAAGGAAAGCAATACAGCATATCGTATGGCATGGAGCTGTTTTTCTGTCAGACAGTGATCGACTAATCCTACTATATTGTATAGTTGACAAAATCAAAAACAAAGAATGTGCATATCCGAAATTAAAAAGCTTTTTCGTTTTCCCTAGCGTAGGACTAATACATTTGCTTGTTGTTCATACACCTGTCTTGGTCTTTTGTTTTTCTATAAATTTCAATTATATATATATATATATATATATATATATATATGTGTGTGTGTGTGTGTGTGTGTGTACACAAAGTATGGGGGTTTAGTTCACAGTTGGTCTAAACGACCAGGTACGCTAGGTAAGTGCTGTAAATGATTACCAGGGCTCCAATGTTATAGGCGAGACGGTAGTTATGGAGCCGTTGCAGGTTTACAATTCAGCGGATATATAATTGTTAAAGACGACACCAAATACTAAGGCAAGGCGAACATCTCATTTCGTACACAATATTATTATTGGCAAAAGATCAAAGTCTTACAGCTATTACTGGGATTTCCCCGAGTATGGATATTCCGTCACCAGACACAAATAGGGAAAAAATAGGGAAAATGAGAATGGTGTATATTAATGGGATGACGATATAGAGGAAGGAAGGAAAAGAATAAGATGGAAAGATGGAAACGAAGCATAAAAGTTCATAGTTCAACTTTCCGAAGTTGTAGAAACAAGAGAATGAGTCCTTAGGTGCAATCCTGCGTAGATTCACGTGAGTTACGCAGGGTTGCACCTAAGAACTTACACTCCATGATAAGTGATTCAGGCACCATCTAGAGGATTGTTGCATCGCACGTTCGACGTACGATATAACGGGATAATTAATAACGTCCTCGCAAATCGTTCTACCCAAGATGCCCAATACTTGTAATTACACTCGACAATACGCAACTCTCGGCCTTACACAGCTCACATACTCCCTCCACGCATCTCCCTTTATATTGTGGCCCAGTGGATTAGGAGCCAACCAAATAGGAGTGTTCTACTTCCACACAACAAGGATGTAGTAAATAATGAGGGCATCACTATGTTTTGGAACTTCCCAATACAAACAGACAGAAAAATTAACTCCAATCGACCCGACATTGTGATCAAGGACTACTACAGTGGAACTTGTCTGTTAATAGACATGTCTGTCCCCAAAATCAAAATGTCTCAAGAAAGGAATATGAAAAGCTTTCTCACTATAAAGACCTGCAAATTGAAATGACAAAAATGTGGAAGCTTAGTACTACGATAATACCAGTAATAATTGGTGGGTTGGGAATAACAAAGAGTGGAGAAGTATATTAAGCAACTTCCTGGTAACTCCAATCTCCGTGAATTACAAAAGATAACCTTGATGGGTACAGCCCATATAGTACGGAAAGCACTCTCCATCTAGAGTGGAATAAATGTGGTGATAATTTTAGCATGTATAGCAAAGCAAAATTTGCCTTGCTACCCTTGGCCTCCAGAGGATGCCTGGTAATAAGGCAGCTGAAATAAAGTTATAATGAAAGAGAACAATAAATAATAAAGAATTCTTGATAGATTCAGGTACTTAAATGAATACGCACCAGGTAGGGTTGGATAATCCTGTGGTCTTCACCTAGGGTCGATTAAATATCCAGTAGGATATTCAGGAAGTGCACACAGAGAAAATCACCCCTGCTACTCTAAAGCACCAAGAAGCTGATCCAAAGTACACGTTGTGTTGATCATACGCTGTTTCGTATAATTCCAAAGCAATACAATATTCCAAGGACACAGTGGGAACATGGCTGAAGCCAGCCGAAGCTGACCGGGAAAAAATGCATAAGAAACAGTTGTAATGAGCTGACATTTATACATCGTGTTATTATACATTTTCTTCTGTCAACAAAATCCATCTATAAGGCTTTAGTCAGTACACGGATTATAGAAAAGGACACTTGTCCAAGTTGTTACACTGTGGGAAAGAACCCAAAGTCATGCGGTAGGGAAGCAAACTTCATACCACGCCTGCACCTACACACACACACACACACACACACACACACACACACATGCAAGCATGCACGCACACATTTACACGCACACGCGCACTTTTGCATGAATGTAGAAGCGATGAATTTATATAATGTAATGCAAAGATAAAAACAATGAAATGATTGATTGACAAAAAATGTGTTGAACAAATCAAATCTGAAGAGGAAAAGGATGAGAGAGGGTAGGTGGGGCAATTAGGAATTTTGACGGAACGAAAGGTTTAAAACAATATCTATAGCAGGATCAGCTAGAATATTAGAAATAATAAAAGTGGTGCCTCTGACGGCGACCACGACGACAAATGATGAAGGCTGTGGAGACAATGGGCGACAGTACTAAGAGGAATAAAGAAACACATAAATATGTAACAAAAACAAAAATTCAGAAATGATAAAATTCGCCCAGAGCCAGAACATTACGAAGTAATCATATTCTACAATGTGTGTGAGAACGGATGTAAAACAC
>NC_069002.1:18633441-18636865 GCF_001194135.2 Octopus bimaculoides
CACGCACGCACGCACGCACGCACGCACACACACATGCACACACACGCACGCACGCACGCACGCATGCACACACACATATAAACACACAGACACATAGACACACGCACGCACGCAGATACACGCACATATGAACACATATATGGATACACACACACACACACACACATATATATATAGCTTTATATATATGTAGTATATATGTATATATACTCGTGCGCGCACATATACACTCGTGCGCGCACATATACACTCGCACATGCACTCACACGCATACAAAGATGTACATTCACACGCGCGCACACACGCAAATTTATGTGTGTGTGTGCGTGTAAGAAAAGGAGGAAGAGAATTTCGATTATCCCCACATGGTGAGTTGTAATGCAAAATAATATATATATAATTAAAGAAGGAAAATGCAAGCAGTTTACATAGGTTTAATATATTTTAAATGAAAGAGTACTGTGGCTGTCGACCGGTTTCGCTTTCGCTAATCATGACATTCAAATTATTGCGATTTTGTATTTCCTTAAGAAGTTTACAGTACACGTTCTCGTACGGAAGTTTTTGAATGAAGCAACAAGTAGATGTAAGGTGGGGTATAATTGGTGATAATTATTATTCGGGTCAGGAAAGGCAATTGCTCATGTTTTCAGTGGGATAAAGAGACATAACAAAAGCTCATCAGTTAAAGTAGTGAGATGAAATATGTACAGTGATGGTTATATGATCATGAATTAAAATATATACTGAGATCAAAGTTGTTTATACGTTCATATTTAGGCGTGCTCTGTATTTTTCAGAAAATAAATTTTCTTTATTTCAACGTTCTTGTAGAGAAATTGTTTCTTTGCACTGGTAATTTGGTTGGAGATTCCCTGCACATCTCTCTATGAGTTCACTGAAAGGTGTCTGTCTGTACCGTGTGAAACGGATGTTCTTTATGTAGTGTGGTTCTCTGTTTAAGTGAATACTTGTCTGCCCTATGTAATTGTGTCCGCAACCTGAACAAGTTATAACATAAATTCAATTCTCTGATGCACAAGTGAAGTTGATCTTAATTGTGAACATCTCTTCTTGTTTGAATAGGTCAGGGCATGTTACAAAGCTTGGACGTCCACATTTTTTAACCATTGGTCTTTTGGTTGTTGTGTATAACTTTGCATTTTTCAGTACTCTTTTCGTCGATTTGGGTTGCTTTTTACATTTGATGACCTTATGTGTTTTCAGAATGTAGTTAATTTCTGGTTCCCTAATGAGCATTTGTAGATTTTGTACAATGCCTCATTGTTTCTAGGGTTTGGAGTCGATATTTATATACGGTAGTATTTTGAGATGAGGCGTGGTGTTTCGTTTTGTTTCCCTTGGTGTTTTAATGCCTATTTTCTTGGCACATTTAATTCCATCAACTATAAGCGAGAGTGGATAGTGTCTCTTGGTTAGCGTTGTTCGGAGATCGTCAAGACAGAGGTTCCAAGTATTTCCATCAGACACTATTGTGAAAATCCTTTTCGCTAAATCAAAGGGAATATTTCTTTTGATATGTTTCTGGTGGTAAGAGCTGAATAGAAGATATTGCTTCGAGTCCGTTGGTTTATGATAAATCTCAGTAAGAATTTGGTTGTTGACATTTTTTATCAGAATTTCTAAGAAAGAGAACCGTCCTTTGCTATATTCCATTGTAAATTGAATGTTAGGGATTATACTATTTAGTATTGATTTAAATACTATTTAGTATTGATTTAAATACTATTTAGTATTGATTTAAATTCCAAACATTTATCAATGGTTACATTCCAAATATGTCATTAATGGAATATTTTGAATTCACCATATATGAAGTATCACAGCAAAAATATGGATACCCATTTCACTATATTTGCTAGCTGGCCTACAAAAGACGAGAGTAAGATTAATTAATCAGTCACGTTGGGTATCATTAATCAATTTAAGGCATTTAGTGAGGTTTAAACAAGAATTTTAAAGTTTTAGCAATCAGTAAACTAGTTATCACATCAAATCAGACAGCTAGCCAACTCGGTGGACAGTGAAGTCACCAGGAGCCCCATTAAGCATGAAAACATGGGCGAAAACAGACTTTGGTAGACTTGAACTTGCATTACACACCGCTTCCTGTCTGTGGATAAACCAGGGATATTTTTCTAGATTTCAGAAGAGAAGAACCAACATGCCAAAATCTAACGGAGACATAGAACACCGCATGCCTATGACTTCACAAGCTGTACATCCTCCATTCATTGACGAAATATATTATCCAACACCCCAATATTGACACGTCTACTATGTATGTATGTATGTATGTATGTATGTATGTATGTATGTATGTATGTATGTATCTATCTATCTATCTATCTCATCACTCTGCTCAATGCAGACTTTAAAATTTTGGCCAAAGTGTTAGCCAAGAGGCTGGCGCTTGTCATCGAGAAGCTGGTCGACAAGGCGCAAACGTGCGCCGAGCCGGAGCATCCATGACAACCTCCACCTGATGCGCTGCATCATAGACAGGGTAGTTAAGGAACATGGCATGGGTGGGGCCCTGATCAATTTGAATCAATCCAAAGCTTTCGATAGGGTAAACCATCGATACTTGTAGGCTGTCCTCATAGCGGCAGGTTTCGGTCCCGTCTTCCGCGACTTGATAGCTGCCTTGTACAGAGGCATCCGTTCGGTAATTCGCGTAAATGGGCATCTATTGAGACCTTTCGACATTGCACGTTCGGTACGTCAGGGATGCCCGCTCTCGTCGCTTCTGTATGTATTGACTCTCCAGCTACTGCTGCAGAAGCTGGTGACGCTGAGGGGCATCCCGCGAGAATTGAGATGCGGGACGAGCGTGTCCACATACACGGACGACGTCACCGTCATTGTGTTTAGCCAAGAGCACATCAAGCTGGTCGGCGAGACACTGAAAGACTACGAAGCGGTAACAGGAGCGAAAATCAGCCGGGAAATGTCAGTGGGCTTGCGGCTCAGCACCTGGATAAGCAAGCCCATGTCGTCCAGCAGCGCCTCCGTCGTGGGATGCTGGACCGACGGTCCGGTCGAGTTGTTTGAGGACTGGTTTGGTCCGGACCTCCACACGGAGAATAACTGGGACGAGATAACGAGTAGGGTGGCTACTCTCGCCCGGCAATGTGCCGAGAGGAAGCTGTCCCTAAAAGGTCGGGCGGAGATGGCGAACACGTACATCGCGTCCGTCATCTACTACTGCCTGACCGTTGTGCCTTGTCCCGACCCTACCATCACCAAACTGGAACGAATTCTCTTCCACTTCTTGTGGACATGAAGCGTTCCGATGGTCTGTCGATCCGTTTGCTGCCAACACTCGTTGAAAGGAGGGCTGGGCAAGCCGTGGTTGAGGATGCACAGACACGCGCTGAGACTGCGACATCGGCTCTACATA
>NC_069002.1:18637029-18637976 GCF_001194135.2 Octopus bimaculoides
ACCGAACTACAGTCGTGGATCAAAAAGAGGCCAAAAAACGGTGAATGGCACCGTGAGTGTCGCGTTGCTCTCGAGAAACTATGCCGTTCTGGGTCGACCTGCGTGACTGCAACACAACCAAAGCATTCTATAGGGGATTAGTGGAGAGGAGGTACGACGACGATCTCGGGGCGAACCTGGGCGTCGACGAGGAATACCTGACCCGCCTGTTCAAGATGACCTTCAGGCCGGGACCTATGGACAACTTCCAGAGATCGCTGGCCTGGCAGTGCTATCGGGAAGCGCTACCCTTTCGGGATAAGCTCTACAAACATGGCTCGAGAAACACGGGGCCGACCTGCCCGAGATGCGGACAGAGCGACGAAACCGTTCTGCATGCACTCGTACAGTGGCCAACCATTTCCGACCTCTGGGCCTATGTCAAACGACTGCTATCGTGTGTGGGACGAGTCAGTTTATCAGCCAAGTCTATCGTGAATATTGTTGCACCCCATTCCTTGAAATGGGAAGGAAAAGCCATTTTCATCGTACTTGTAGCTATGGCGAAAGAATGTGTATGGTGGACACGTCTGAAAGGTCTAGAGACAAACACTTTCCTCTCTGGTGAATCTCTCATCAACTTCTTCAAGTATGACTTGAAGAGGAAGGTAAGATTAGAAAGGGAAGTTCTGTTTACCGAATGCTTCACGAAAAGATGGGTGAATGTAGCAAGGATGGCACGTGTGAATGACGGAGCCACCTTGAGTATAACTCTATGAACCAGAATAAAAAGTTAAAAAGAGAGTCACTTACTGTAATGTGTTTTTCTGCATGACATTATTGACCAAGGTTACCGTGATAATAATAATAATAATAATAATAATAATAATAATAATAATAATAATAATAATAATAATAATAATAATAATAATAATAATAATAATAATAATAATAATAATAATAATAAT
>NC_069002.1:18638363-18644230 GCF_001194135.2 Octopus bimaculoides
AGCACGTTATAAGAATAAAACTACTGAACAACAACAACAACAACAACAACAATAATAATAATAATAATAATAATAATAATAATAATAATAATAATAATAATAATAATAATAATAATAATAAACGATTCAAACGCCGGTGTCCACAAATCCATAAATTCACCTCTAAAATGTAGAATACTTCAAATCTGGATTAAGGCTCATGGCTTACAAAATCAATGCATCAAATAGATGGAAAACTAATAACAGACACTTAGAAAGAAACAAAAAAGGGATGACACAAATCATGCTAAGATGATAATACCAACCATATCCAACGTCACCAACCTTTCTTCTTCGTTACGTGTTTTAGCTACAACATCTAAAGACACTCCTAAACAACTTGACCAGGCGGGATTTCATCGTGTATAGTGTATTCTCGGACAAAATCAATATAACCCGAAAGATACACATAAACTGCGCTCCTCTCCTTCCTCTGCATTGTAAACTCACAGAAACACATCCGCCCATTTCACATTAATGTTCTCTACTGAAAATCTGCTCCGCACACCTATTTAACGCCACAATTTAGTAAACTAGAACCACTCCTGCTTTCTGCTCATCTTACAATCATTATCACAATATGCCCGAAAATTAATCAACGAAATAAAAACAATCTCCTAAACTGCAAAAAGCAATGTTCGCCCATAGATCCAGAATGATCGACGATAGACAGAAAAGGCGCCGAAACTGGTCGGATATATACTGGTATGGTATGAGGAAATGAGCCACACTAAAATACTCTGTGATATCTCGGCTACACCGTAACACCATTAGCGGTAAGTTTTGCTTTTCGTTTTCGATATCAATAAAGCAAATATTGACACGGATACAATCAAGAAAAAGCCTAGATGACCCAGCATGATCGCAGCCCAAATATCGAAAGAAAAATTAACTTACAATTCCATAACAACCTCACCGATCAAAGACTATTTCAAATCATTCACAGAAGAAAATGAAAAAATGCTACGGCAAAATACACAAAATTCGACGAAAATGAAACAGAGAACACTACGCGTTTTCCAGGAGTATATTGGTGACAATAGGAACCTTTAAAATACTCCAAAGTTCAGTAGGTGTTACTCTTCATACATCAACAGTACAATGTTTTTATCTAGAAATTTACTAACCTCCATCTACAACGGAACCAACATCACACATACCCATAACTTTCATAGGGACACTCCAAAATATCCTTAAAAGCAACTGTTTTCGATAGGGTGCTAATCTATCATTGCTAATTTCTCTCAAGACTATTCTTACTTCAATATTTCTTTTTAAATACTATTCCGATTACACAAGGCAAACTGAAGTAACTGAGAATATATTTTCTTTCGAAGATGCACCGGAATAATAATAATAATAATAATAATAATCATAAAAATAATAATAATCATAATAATAATCATAATAATAATAATAATAATGATAATGATAATAATAATAATTGTATACATTGTAGAAATTCAGAGCTGACAAGCAAACTTCATCTACTTAGCTGTTTTGTCATAGCGACAGTGACAACAACGATAGATATGAAGCTTTTAACAAAATAAAATGGAGTAAAAAGCATTGCCTAATTGATTTTCAGGAAAATGTTAATAAATCAGATGAATAGATTTCAAGAACATGGAAGGAGAAAACAACAAGAAAGAAACGAAGTTAAAATCGGGAAGAAAAAGAGAAGAGAGAGAGAGAGAAAAATAATGAAAGCGAAGAAATGCGGTCCAAGTATGGAATCCAGTTAAGTGAGATTTCATTTCACACATCCGCCATTGCTATGACGCTACAGGAAAACCGATGAGGTGTCCACTTCAATCAACGAGATGACACTTTCCATCATAATTTTCTCTTCTCTATTGCTACCGGGATCTATCAACAATCCTGACAACTTCGGAATTTCTCTTCATCATGACAATGTTTCTTGTTGTTTTTGCTGTTATTATTATTCCTATTTATTTATTTATATTTTGGAGAAGGGAATGTAATATAAGTAACAAAAGATAATCGGTTTTTTTGTTGTTATTTTTGTATCACGTATTCCCTCATATATAGACACTCACTCACACACATACACACACACTCACTCACACACACACACACACACACAAAACACACATACACACAGGCACACACACTCACTCACATGCACACACACCTGCAATTTGATACACGAAAACAAGTACAGGATAAAACTAATGCACAAAATTAGTTTTCTTCAGCTTGCTAATTTGATAAAGCATTCAAGTATAGTGTAATATCTCAGTTTAAATCGGCTGCGGGCATTTCGCTTCGTTTCTATGTACGTCACTTCATTTTACATACAACCGTCCAATTAGGTGTGAGAAAGAGATACCTGCTGTTTTGTTAGACATATGCAATAGGCTGGCTTTCTATTATGTGGCCAACATGTTTAACTCTTATCCACTTCATGTTACCGTGTAAAATACTAAACACAAATATACAAGGCCATGCAAGTTTCATTCATCTAGTTATAAACAAACTCACTCATACATACATACACACACATACACACATACATACCCACACATACATACATACATACATACATTGGCTGATTCGTTATCATACCTGTTAAAAAAAGACGCTCAACGGCATTTTGCCCGTCTAAATGTTCTGAGTTCAAATTCCGTTCAGGTAAGTTGCGCCTTACATCTTTATAGGCCTAGGCGTGGCTCTGTGGTAAGAAGCTTGCTTCCCAACAACATGGTTCCGGGTTCAGTCCCACTGCGTGGTACCTTGGACAGGTGTCTTCTACTATAACCCCGGGCCAACCAAAGCCAGCCTTGTGAGTAGATTTGGTAGACGGAAACTGAAAGAAGTCCGTCGTGTATATGTATGTATGTATATACATACATTACACATATATATATATATATATGTGTGTAATATTTTTGCCTGTGTTTGTCTCCCCTCCATCGCTTGACAACCGATATTGGTGTGTTTACGTCCCCGTAATTAGCGGTTCGGCAAAAGTAACCGATAGAATAATTACTAGGCTTACAAAGAATAAGTCCTGTGGTCGATTTGTTCGACTAAAGGTGGTGCTCCAGCATGACCGAAACAAGTAAGAGAATAAAAGAATATGTATAGATATATGTATATAAAGTGTATATATAAATATATGTGTATATAAGTATATATATATGTGTGTGTGTGTGTGTGTGTGTGTGTGTGTGTACAGTTATACGTTTATAATCGGGTATATATCTTGTAGTATGGTGTTCAAAGCCCGTCCACAGTATTCGGCTACCTGATGTCAAAACACAGTATGGAAGTATATGCCACTGTATTTACTTGAGGAATTTCTTTGTGTCCGTGTAGTTTATATAGAAATATAGAAAACGTGATATAGAAAATGGAATCCACGAACCACTGCAATCATTTTGACCCATCATGTACGTTACAGATGAGATGCTCTACAAACAATTGTCATGCTTCATAGGTGCAGATGCGTCTCCTGAGGTGACTTTTCAAAAAGTACCTTGTTTTTTAACTTGCCGTTTCGCTTATTTCTATAACAATATATTTTCATTAGAGCAGCATACTATCCGTCTCCGTGAGGAACTGAGATATCATGAAAAAATCTTTCTCATTTGAGCAATAAAATAAAGTATGGAAAAATAAAAGAATAAGGAACCAAAATTAAAATAGGATACAATGAAATAAAATGTAATACACCAATAATAAGACAGGTAAATAAAAATAAAATATAGATGCGATCAAAATAGAATAAAAAATAAACAATTGGACATTTATATAAATCTTTACATTTCGTGGAATGCATTGGGGACGCTTGCCTTACGGTGAAAGAAGGAGATCTGCAATTCCTCCATTCTTTGAAAATAATGAAAAATGACCGCAGGTATAGTTTACTGTGTCATGACCTGCTCAATGCTGAAACAATTTGCAGTGTCGAGTCATTTCTGCCGACTATAAAAGGAGTCTCTGATAAATTCTGTGCTGCCGGAAGTGTACCTATTACACTCGGCGAAGATGTAGCAAAGAAAATAGATGCACTGCAAGCCAAAGATGTAATTTTAAAAACGTGGGTTAGAAAGAAAAATGGACGACTGCGTATGTGTCCCGACTACAAAGTTCACTTAAATGAAAAAAATATGCACGAAAACTTATTCTGTGACACAAACAGAAACCATGTTCAGCAAGCTTCGTGGTGCAAGATTCTTAACTAAGAATGCGTGCTTGTACTTATTACATAATTCTTTTCTAATTAATTCCTGATATAGTTCAGTATTCGCAATGTAATTGTTACCGGTCTTTTGTGCTGATTCTACACACACACACACACACACACACACACACACACACATATATATGAGGATTCCATCTTTAACCTCCATTCTATCAACACTTCAAATGTAAAATTCTTCCCTGAAGACGGAATCTGGTGGTATCCGATGATGGAATCGAGTTACAAGCATTATTTTGGACCATCAAGCCCCAGAAACAGCTGCTGGATTCGTAAAACCCTTATTCACCTCGCTTAATTCCTGATATTTCCATTCTGTGTAAGTCAGACTCCTTTTAGGTGTATGCACATCTACACTTTTTGTATTAAATGTACTTAACATTTTTTGTATATCGACTCACCTAACTTGATTATCCTTACATTTACTCCTCTACCTGCTCACGCTTAAACCTCTTGAGCACTACGAAATGTATTCTATGTAGAGAAAACCTGTCTCTAATTTAAATATATATATGTGCTATCTTTCCCTCGCTCTCTCTCTCATCCCCCCCCCCCATACGTGCACAACAGTTCCGACTCACAGGGCATCGGTCAGTGAAGAATTTGTTAGAACTGTTAGCGAAGATGTTGGGCAATGAAGTTCAGGAATACATGCTTATACAGTTGTATCTATTTTCTCCTTCTTCCTCATATATATTTCTGTACTAGAAGAAAACTGTTTCTTTTTTATGCAATATGTTCTGACTCCGTGTAAATAATGGCAAAGAAGAGGTGTCTATCAGTACCATTGTTAAACAATTTATCTAAATATTCTGGTCTTTGTTTGCTTATGAAGAGGCATTGAACATGTATAATAAACTGAAATGATTAAGAACTAATGATATCATCTGTACCTCGGTAGAAATAATAGCCAATTTTTCTTCACATGACGACTTACTCTCGTAAAAATGTCAGACATAATGGGTAATATAGATGTCAATAAAAAAACAAGATGGATACGAGTTGGCCTGGGTTTATCAACCTCAGTACATCTCTGGTACTTAATTGGAATTAAAGGCAAAGGTAACCTCGGTTGAATTTGAATTCAGAAATTGAAGGTCCGTAACAGACAATGTACAGGACCAGAAATTTTAGGAGAAAGAGCTATTCGATTACGTCGCAACTCGTTGCTCGACCCTGAAAGGATGTAAAGCGAAGTCCAACTCGAATGTTCTGAGTTCAAATTCTGCTGAGGTTGACTTTGACTTTCATCTTTTGGCGTCGATAAGATAAGTACCAGTTGACTACTGGAGTTCATATAATCGACTAACCACCTCTCCAAAATTTTCAGACCTTTTGTAGCCTTGTAGTAGAAAAAAAGATACTTTGTATTGTACGTACAAAGCCTGAAAACTTGAGGAAAGGGATCTTTCGATTTCATCGACCCCAGTTCTCAACCGGTACTCATTTTATCGACCCCGAAAGGATGAAAGGCAAGGTCGACTGTGGCGGAATTTGAACGCAGAACGTAAAGACGGACGAAATAGCGATAAACATTTTGTCCGGCGTGCTAACGATTCTGCCAGTACACCTCCGTAATAATAATAATAATAATAATAAT
>NC_069002.1:18646753-18647995 GCF_001194135.2 Octopus bimaculoides
GTAAGTAAAAAAGATTTAATGGCGAAACCCGGTCTACGATTAATTCTTTTTTTTTTTTGTATATTTTCATTTGTCTTGCCCGCTTATGCTCTGGTGTTTGCTGAATTTCTTCTGGAGAACATTGTTTTCTTTGTGGTTAGATCGTAAGTGACTATTTCTAGTATTTCGGATATTTTAATTTAATATGAGAAACAGAAAATTGAATTAATGCAATGTAAGTGTTACAGGTATGATCTTTGTGAAGTTTAGTGGAAAGAAAAATATAAATAATTTTTGTAGGTGTTCGTGTAGAAATTAAGGCATTGGTGCCTGTAAATCACTCACCTGGAATTTTTTTGAAATAGAAAATTTGTATTTATTTCGCCGGCCAGCGGATTCTTCGACCGCTTCTTGTTCGAGTTTGCTGTGAAGACGTTGTACGTATGTGCTCCCATATTTTCTTCCAGTTAGTTTCTAGGCACGGAGCTTTCGAAATGATGCATTTATTGGCTTCTATGGTACGCAGACTCCTTGTGCAGTGTTGCATTGTTTTGAAGTGCATCGTGGATTGCGTCGCAGCATAGAGATTTTGTAGCAGGTCGAAGGAGGGTGCATCTTGGTGGAGACGAAGGTTGCCGTTATTTTTCCTTTGGTTTAGCGACTGTAATTCTTTCGTTCGAAGTCAGCAAAAATGCAGCGACATGTAGCATCGGAAGGTAGCAATTCTTTTTACACGGGGTCACCAATTTGTTGGTAATGTAGCTCCAGAAGGCAGCAATTCTTTTTCACGGGGTCACCGATTGTAACGGTTAAAATTTTTTTTTGTAATCGATGCCTGTTATGGTGCAACATCGGGATCGCCAGTTTGTGACGGTTGGTTCCTAGGAAGGCTGCAATTCTCTTGTTCGGGGTCACCAGTTGTAACGATAAAAATTTGTTGTTATAACGGCATGTTGTAAGATGTGAAAGATGAACAATGCATGAAGTTTTTATTTATTTACCATTACGTTACAATACCTTGCCTCGACGGGCAGGTGATGATATCGTAAAGCATGCGTAGTAAAGATAGACGTGTAGTTTGTTTATGTTCTTTTAATTGTTTAGTAGTAATCACAGAGAAAGATAGAATGATGTTGTAACAGAACAAATTAGAGCTAGTGAGAGTGTATGACGAAGGCTCGCATAGTCATTGACAGCTGATAGTAAACTTCATTTCTCCCTCTGACCAAGGTTCTAGCGGTCCGTTCACTAACTGATGTTAGT
>NC_069002.1:18648424-18650716 GCF_001194135.2 Octopus bimaculoides
CAGAATTACCGATCAAAGTGTACTCAAGAAAGCCAGCATTGAGGCTATGAATATTATGGAGAAGTAATACTTACAAATGAAGACAGAACCACTTGATCCTAAGCAACCTCGGTTTATTTTGAAAGATCATAAACAATTTTTTTAATAACCCATCCTTAAGACTTATCTGCACTTCCAGATCTGACATTAGTGTACTTAGTAAAAATATACTAAATATGTTCCTACATTAATTAAAATATTAAAATTTAATTTATCGTCCAATTCATTCCAAGTCGTCGACTGGTTTAGTTCTATTACTAATAACAGGAGCACTAAGTTTATCCAGTTTGACATTTCTAGTTTGTATTCCTTCATCAACCCAATAGTACTTAATAAGGCACTTTGGCTTGCTTATAGGAAAGCTGGTCTCACCAGGGAAGGAATTAATGTTACGTTGGCAGCCAGAAAATCTATCATTCATAAAACTTGACAATAAGTTGTGGGTCCGTAAAGACACACAAGATGGTTTTAATGTTACAATGCGGAGTTCGGATTCAGCACAAGTAGCTGATTTAGTCTGTATATATATATATATATATATATATATATATATATATATATATATATATATATATATATATATACTTTTTGAAATGGCAGAACAGTTCCCAAACATAAATGGAGGACTATATCACGATGATTGTTTACTTTACCTTCAAAATGCTTCCGACCAAAAAGTACAAAAAGTTACGAATAGTTTAGTTTTTCCGTAGAATGGGCTTAAGAATCGTTTTTGATGATGACGAAACGAAGGCCAACTTTTTAGATATTACACTTAACTTACACAATAATTCGTACTTCCCATACCACAAACCATCGACCAATCTTAAGTATATTAGCCGATTAAGTAATCATTCTAGGGCAATTACTAGGAACTTAGTTAAGAATATTTCATTTAGATTGTCTAAGTTATCTGCTAATGTTGACATTTTCAATGATAAGGCAGAATTTTATAACTCTGCCTTACTTAAAGCAGGTTATACAGAGAAAGGTACCTACATTAATTCCATTCAATCTTATTCTACCTTTACTAATGGAGTCATGAAATCTAGTAAGGATATAAACGATATCAATTTTAAATTATACGCCAACACTAAACAGAGGACGGGAGATAACCCTTATTTAAACACCTTTTTTCGTTCTAAAGGCAAATCGATGTCTTTCAAAGACAGCTGCACTAAAAGTAAGGCAACTAATAATAAAACTATTTGGTTAATTATTCCCTTTGGGAGGCAAATTAAATCTAATCTTCCTTTGCAGTTTCGGGAAGCTATTATTAGGAATTTTCCGAAGAATTCTGTGTATTATTCTATTATCAAATCACACACAGTTAGGATTGGCGTTTCCAACACAAAAAAATCTTCTACAAATTATCTCCTCACATAATATTAGCCTGTTAAATAGGGATACATTTACTAATACTAACTTTAATTTAGCTGATACCATCCATCCCCCTAGAAATATTAATAACGAGGTTATTGCATCTGAAGTCGATTACAACAGAATCAAGTTTATGTCAAGTAACTCTAAAATTAAAAATTCTATATACCAGTGTAAAATTACTTCAGGTACCGATGTCTTTTTTTTATATAGGCAGTTCCTCTTCTCAGTTATCTAAAATAATTTCTAATCATTACTCTACATTTAGGGATAGGAACAAACGTAACAGTACAAGGGTTAGTAATTTAATTTGGTATCTAAAAGACCATTAATTTAGATTAGTTGATTCTCTCAATTTCGATCTCTTATGATAAAGGCAAGGAATTCTGTCTTCTCTGAAATTCTGAACTATTTTTTAATTTTATTTTTCTAAAAATCCCCTTGTAAACACGGTTATAGAGCGTGCATAGCGATGTAAACAATGGCAGAAATACACCTTCAGTTCATATAAGTAATATCTATCATTATATATAATTTAAACACAAATTTTCTTCTTACATTTCACATTCACTAGATATATCTTTTTCCAAGACTTTAGGGTTTTATTTAATTTACATATCGTTATATACTTCCCATTTATTTGTTTCTTTCCTTTCCTTTACCCCTCCTCTTTCTATAGTCCACCATTGACATTATATCCTCTAACGTTATTTTTTCTAAAAACTTAATAGCGTGCAGTTCATCACTTTACATTTCCATCATATTCTGTTAAAATGTCTTATTGACGAGTTTTATTTCTTCATTTCCTTGAACAGAAGATTACATTATTTCTTCATTTCCCTGCATAGAAGATAATTATATGTATATATATAT
>NC_069002.1:18650773-18652323 GCF_001194135.2 Octopus bimaculoides
TATATATATAGATAGATAGATAGATAGATAGATATATAGATATATAGATAGATAGATAGATATATAGATATATAGATATATATACTTTAGATAAAATGCTAAATGGCCTGTAAACTTACTTTCTTTGAGTAGGAATGGCGAATGTGAGTTTTATCCCTTTCTCAAAGACTTTTACCAAAGCTCGAGAATAAAACCTTCTCGTCTGCATGAACACCGGTTACGAACATTGCGACCACCAATAACAATAACTACAACACCAGCGTAACAACTTTAAGAACACTACTACCACTACAACCAACGCCACCATAGTCACCATCACCACCATAGTCACCATCACCACCACCACCATTCTACACTACACCTTTACCTTCCCAGACGACATAGTCCACATAAATTGTTAAGCAGCTGACGTTTCTAGTCGTCCATGTTTGTTTTACGTCGTCTCCTGACAATAACTCAATGGAACTCATCGTCAATCAACAACAATTTTACTGCCACCACTGCCACCATCACCTCCGCTTTCACTGCCACCAACGCCACCATTACGTACTTGTCAAGTAGAATCAAGTCTGACATTGAGTGTATGACAAGGCTGTACCTTTAAATTTAACATCTGACCAGTTTCCTTAAAACACAATATCTGCCAGTTTCAGATATGGCTCGACCAGAGACGAGGAGAAAGATACTTACCCAGAATTCCACAAAGTCTCATCGAACACGAAACCTCACAATTGCTATGGAAACTTCTTAACCATAAACTTCTTAACTATCACGCAATCCTGCATCGATATAACAGTTAATAATAACAACATCTTCGCTCCTTTCACCAGGGATTCCGCACCAACATCACGGACAGCATACTTCCCCTTCACAAGACCCAGCACAGCAATTAGCACCGACTGCAACTACTACTACTACTACTACTACTACTACTACTACTACTACTACTACTACTACTACTAGAAAAATGACAAGAATACCATTAGAGTTAGCACTAAGGAATACCCTGGCATAAACCCTCAACAATGATAATAAAAGAGAATTCAACACTAGTATAAGAGAGAATATTGTTATCGTTTAAGACGAAGCTAGAGAACAATGTTACTTGCAGGTCCTCCTAAATCATAAATCTCTGCTATTCATAACAACATTACAGTATCAACAAATATCATTGTATTGAAACGCACACAGAAAATGTCGGCCATATTGCTGAAATAAAAAATAACAGAAACAAATAGCTTGTAGAGTGCTCTGGGTGATACACACTTTGGTATATTGTCGAACACAGACTTTCTTTCCTTCTCTCTCTCTCCCTCTCTATCTCTCTCTCTCTCTCCCTCTCTATCTCTCTCTCTCTCCCTCTCTCTCTCTCTCTCTCTCCCTCTCTATCTCTCTCTCTCCTTTTCCCCATCTCTCACGCGCATGTGCACACACATACATACATGTTTGTTTGTGTGACAGTCTACATAAATTACATATAAATATGTGTATCTGTGTGTGTGTGTATATATGTGTATGTGAGTGTATGTATATATATATATATATATATA
>NC_069002.1:18652601-18652990 GCF_001194135.2 Octopus bimaculoides
ATATATATATATATATATATATAGTTATATTTTACTTACATATGTGTATGCGTATATGTATGTGCGCGTGGGAGTATGTGGGTTTGTGTGTGTCCGTGTGTGCATGTGTGTGTGTGCATGTGTGTGTGCGTGTGTGTGTATGAACATGTATGTGTGTCGTATGTGTGTCGTGTGTGTGAGAGGTATATGTGCATTCATGTGTGTATGCGGGTGCGTGTGTTTTTTCGTGTGTATTTATGTACTTATGTGCGTGTATGTGTGGCTCCAGCCACACATACACACGCACATATATATATGCGTGTATGTGTGTATATACATACATACATATATGTACACACAGATATATATATATATACATATATATATATATATATATATATATATATATA
>NC_069002.1:18653126-18657068 GCF_001194135.2 Octopus bimaculoides
ACTACGTTAGTGGTTGAATATATTCTTAAGTTTACCATTTTGTCAATCGCAGCAGCTTCCAAGCTTCACTACTAATTCAGGTCTCAACTAAACTGCAAACTGTTAGTAGTTTTAAAGAGGACACCTCCTTAGCTACACTTTGGCATAAATAGTTTCAGATTTGGTTCAGTAGAAAATAAGTTGCATCAAAATATGTCAGACCTCAAGTGAGCAGTAAGACAGATATTCATCTACAACTAATGTAAATTTTTTAATTTTAAATTAAAAGTATACTTTTCTTAGGCTTAAATGACTGAAAATTGCATGAGGAACTCAGAATCATTAGTCGCATTGAACAAAAATTAGTAGAAAAACAGTTATGAGGTAAAATGTTACGAAATTTAATATCTGTAAGTGAGGAAGTAAGAAGTAACGCCAAAGCAATAAGAATGAAGAATATATTTCTAAAATGATTGCTTCCGTGCTAATACTGCGAGTTTGTAGAAGCATTAGCAGGTTGGGTGAAATGTTTATCGGTATTTCTTTTGTCTTTATGTTTTGAGTTCAAATTTCGCTGAGATCGACTTTGACGCACAGATTATTTCATTAATTTTTTTTTAACTAAAAACTTTCAAACTTCCTATACTAGTAGAGAATGATAAAATTCAGCACCATGGTATTTGGAATGATCACTAATGATGGCGACGTTATGCCTCCATTCATCTACCCACACGTAATCACATTCAATATGGAGGCCTATATCGAGTACCTGGAGGATTTAGTCCTGCCCTGGGTCAATAGGGTGGCTGCTAGAAGGCCGTATGTCTGGCAACACGACTCTGCACCATGCAACAGAAGCAGAAGAACCCGGTTATGGCTGTCAGTTAAATTCTGCGACCACATCACCCAATTTAAGTAAAAGATAATGATTCCAGATGGGGTCGATCTTGCAATCTCGTTATTGCGGTGTGTGTGTGTGTGTGTGTGTGTGTGTGTGTGTGTGTGTGTGCGTGTAAGTGTGAACTAATGAGGAATATATAAGTGAGAGTATGGAATGTATTAACAACGTAGAGCCTTTTATAACACGTTCATTTATAAACGGAAGTGAATTAACATACAACGCCTTATAGAGAATAGGTTTGTAAGATAACATCTATCATTAGACATAAGCCTAGCATTTCTTAATCCAAGTATGGTATATCTGATAAGGAGTGTATATATCAAGCGAACTTGGCAAAGGGATTACTTATTAGAAATATAAAAATAATAGAATTTTACACAATTTGTAATGGAAATCTTGATATAGTTTCTATCGGAAGAGCTGAATCTCTGTACTCTGTGGAATATAGTGAAGAGCGTTGATAATAAATGATAAATGTAATACTGAGGTGATATCAAAACTCGGCATTGTGCTGTTTCCGTTGAGCATTTGTGATAGCAAAAGATCATAAAATGATTTCTGCACGAAGGAAAGGCTGATACACTTCATATGACAGGAATTTTGCAACAAAAGAAATCAATAATAGCAAGTGAAGTCACCAATCACGCGTTTCTCGGCTCAAGTCCACTGAATAACACCTTGGTGTTGGCTTCGTGTTAGGGAATTTACAATTTTCCGTCTGTGAACACAAACGCAAACATATACACAAATAGACACACACACACACATCCATGTTCACTTACGCACGTACACGTGCGCGTGCACCGTAGTAGATATTCAAAAGAACAAGTGTCACAGTCATTGAAGATATTGAAATATCGCGGTGAAATAGTGTGGTGACAGAGTTGTTTATTGAAATACAAAAGTGAGGGAAGTAGAATAAGACAAGTAGAAAGAGAGAGAGAGAGAAGAATAGATAGATAGAGAGAGAGAGAGAGAGAGGGAGAGAGAGGTGGAGTCTAAGTGCAATGACGAACATATGGGAAGGCGTATAGAACCGTAAGAAAAGTGAGAAAGCGAGTTAGTGAGTACTGGATCAAGTGAGATTAATCAAACAAAAATAAAACAAACAAACAAGAAACAAAGAGTAAAGATAGATTGGTGGGTAGGGAAGAGAGTGGGGTCATCCACGGTCTCGTATGTGATTCAAACACAAATATTGTTTACAATATTTTGAAATTAGGAAAGTATGTTAGGTTAAACTGATCGAGTAGCTAATTAAAAAAGAACTGTTAATGTTTTTCTCGGTCTGTAATGTGGTAAGGTGTGATACATCAGAGAATTCGCTGCTTTAGAAGAACGAACCTGGATTTACATTTCATAGAACATCTTATCGGATTGATGATATTCGCAATGGAACACTACCTGGGTCTAGTTGACATTTTGTCACATTCAAAGCCCTTTTTGCAATCTGTGGTAAGACAGTAAAAGAAAATTAAGAAGAAACGTTATCATCAGAAATTGGTTTAATGTTTCCAAACTCTCTAAAACAACAGACAAACTACTATTCAACAATGGTTGATACAACACGATTGCGAGCATTTGTAAGACATTACTTTCATTTTTGTATACTTTTGTGAGTTTGATTTAGGAAAACGTTGAGAAAATTACACTTTACTTACAAGGTTGCAAAGGAAGACACTGTAAGAATGGTGCCAAATCGTTTGATGAAAATCGTCTCATTACTTTTTCGTTTTGTGGCTGTCATACACGACATAGCACTGCTTCAACAGACGGCTATAATGAAGCGTTTCGGATTTTCGGAACTATTTAAAGTGTCTATAATACTTATTCTTACAGTCTGAACAAGTCAAAGTCTAACACACACACACACACACACAGACACACACACACACACACACACACACACACACACACACACACACACACACACACACACACACACACACACACACACACACACACACACACACGCACACACACATTGCCATTCAGTTTAACGTATATCATCTATCACTTGTGGTCAACCAGAATCGCTAATGAGATTTGTATCAAATTTTCCCTATCGCTTGCAGGATGCTTTCAAACTTAATCTCTCATCAAACACCAGATAAGAAGTAAGAGCACTATTAAAACGTATTCTCTTTCATATATACTCATGTCAGAGTTGCTGCTTTTTATTAATCGTTAAGACATGATATGACATGCTTCAGATGCCAAGAGGCAATTGGTAATATTCAAGTCAACATTGGAGTGGTTGGCGAAAGTCTGCAAGAATTATGAGATCAGTTTGACACTGTTGATAAAATCAATATAAATAGCACATGGTTTGCAAATTGAGATTAAACTCTACTGAGCTGAGGAACGAAGAAGAAATAAAAGTTTAGATTGGCAGCCAGTCGGGTGGTGGAAGCCAGACAATGGTTCCTTATATACAAAATCATTATTTAAAAACCGTTATTTATTTATTGTCGATTTCATTATTCAGTAATTCTTTTCTCGTGAGATTAATTAAATTGTGTTTCAGTTATAATTCTGATCACCGGTGATCAGAATTATAACTGAAACACAATTTATATAAGTTTCTTGTTTGATCAAACAAGAAACTTATAGAGATCATTGGGAAAGGGAGAAAGGAACAACATAGTGTAGGTAAGTGGTTTTAAGTTCACAGTAAGTTTATAAGTTAGTGTCATGGCATTTGAGATTGACATTTCCACACAGAGAGAAGAAGAATCGCTCATCTCGAGTAGAAACAATAAACTAATAATCGACGTATACGCACTCGCTTTTAAACAGACGCATATACAAACGCACACCTACGCATACTGTATATATATATACATATATATATATATGTATTATATGTTCAAACTCTGCCGAAGACGGCTTTGCCTTTTATCTTTTAGGAGATTGAAGAAATAAGAACCTGTTGAGTACGGGGGTGGGGGAGTCGATGTAATCGCGTTGCTACTCACCCAAACTTTCACGCCTTGTGCCCAGTGTGTATCTCTCTCTCTCTCTCTCTCTCTCTCTCTCTCTCTCTCTCTCTCTCTCTCTCT
>NC_069002.1:18657601-18663376 GCF_001194135.2 Octopus bimaculoides
TATATATATATATATATATGTGTGTGTGTGTGTGTGTGTGTGTGTGTGTGTGTTTGTGTGTGTGTGTGTGTGTGTGTGTGTGTGCGTGTGTGTGTGTGATTGTATTTATGCTTGTATTATGTATGTATAAAATCAAAATAAGCAACAAAATATCAAGTAATAATGCAGTACAACCGTTTCAAGCGACTCTATTTAATTGAACAATGCAAATATTACATCAATTTAAATGAAGTGTTATCTTCAGCTGTACAAAATATAGAATTTTTTAACAAGTAGGACACAATAGTATGATTTTTCTAAAATATTTTAACTTAGTAAGAAGATGGAAGAAATTCATGTTGTCGGTATTATAGCAAAGTGGTTAAGAATACAATACATTGTCTGAGAATCGCATAGAGAATAGTGGAGTCATAGGATTGTAATGGTTGTAATTCATTTCTGATTTATTTATCTCTTTATCCACTATTAGATCTGAGACCAGCAGACTGAGTCAACTTTGAATAAAGAACAAGAGTGAGTTGACATCTCATGGCTAGGTATGGTCATAAATATTATCATAGGTATCCCTTTTATTCAAGAGAAAGGAAATAAGACATTAGGAAGAGTCAATTTGATAGAAAGTAACAGTCTATAAAAAAAAGAGAGGCAGGGTAGACTTTAAATCATGATGTTAATTACCAGTTAAAGGGTAAGACACTAAGAAACTTAAGATGCTAATACGGGGAAAATTTATTAGGGGCACAATGGGAGAACATTTATGAACAATATTGTTATGCTGAATAAAAATAAAATTTAAGAATTCCAAACTAATATAACGAAAATAGCTTAAATGTGTATGTATTATTATAAACATTAAAAAGGAATATTATGTAGAATCAGTTTAATAGCCATTCTTGTGTTTAATTAATTAATTATTAGGTGGTTTCTATAAATACTGCTCAAGGCACTTACATATGGAATATCTGTAAAAATACACATACTATTTATTAATTTTAAGCCATGAATCAGAAGCGGGATATTGAGAATAATGCTAATACATAGACATATTTAAAAAAAAAATTATAATATCTAAAGTATAAAAATATATATAAATACTCGAAAATGTGATGATATAAGTATGTGTATAGTGTAAGATAATGCATACAGATACATATACAAAGAGGGTTTTTTTTATACATATACATGCATACACATACAGATGTGTGCATGTATGCATATATACATATACACAAATATTTATATGCTTATATATGCAAAGCGGGAGAATACCCAGTGCTGTGCACGTTGGCGTGGTGGTGCTGCCGAGAAAGGACCCGAACAAGAGCGACTAAATAAATAATTTCAGACCCATAACTCTGCTAAACACAAATTATAAGATTTTGGCCAAGGTGTTAATCAAGAGGTTTTCGCTTGTCGTCGGTAAGCCGGTCAGTAATGCGCAGGCATGCGCTATTCCGAACAAATCTATCCACGACAACCAGGAAGACGATATCAACCTGTACTAGATAATGGAGATGTAGGTGTTTACATCGCCTGCCCAAATTTTCAGGAATAACTTTCTCCTGGTCTCCTTCTTGCTAAGACTGGTTGAACTGTCATCACCTTGTGCCAGTTCTTATACTGGACATCTGGATCAGACCAAATCCCAAGTAATTTAACAACTGCCCAAGAGGTTCAGGGACCATCTTAAGCTTGTTTTCATCTTCTGTAACATTCAACCGGCACAACTTGAACTCTTTGCTTGGAACTGGCAAACCTAGCGCTCCCTCTGCGACGAAGGAACTGAACACTTTGAACTAATCCGACGTGAACAACTTGAGGAGCAGTGACGTCAATGTCGTCTCAAACTCATCGAGTGTGTTCATGGACATGCCATAAAAGGGTCGGACTATTTCCACATCTATCAACTCACAAAATGTAGGATAAGACTCTAAGACGACAACGTCGTCGACAACATTGTCGGACAGCCATAAGCAAGTAACCAAGTAAGTTTGTGTTGGATTTGGTGAGGTAAGTACTCCAAGTTACATCATCCAAATCTTCGGAGTTTCTAATGAGGACAGATTTGTTTGACCCTTTTTCTTCTTTCCGTTTTTACGGAGAGAATTTTCCATTTTTCGTCATTGTTGTCTTCATTACACAAAATACCTGAGTGATCAGAATGGAGGAGGGCTATGTCTCATCGAATGTGATTGGAGGATTTTGTCGCTGATACTGGTGATGCTGTTCTTGTTATTGTTGTCAAGAAGAGAGTTCTGTGACTTCAGTTAGTGATGCAGCTTCTGCAGCTACTGCTGATGATGAGGATTTTGCTGCTGCAGCTCTTGTTGCAATTGTGTGTTATTGTTCATGTTTATCAAGCTGTGGCGTTAGCAGGAATGGAGGACTTCTTTCATTTGCCCTCGGTCGTGGACAGAAAGCCTTGTGGTAGATGGTCACACACGTGACATTATGGCCTTCGGCCTTTTACCTCCACATACAAATGGACTCCCACCTGGAAAGTGAATCAAGTTGAAGATGGGTTCGATTTTCTCCTGATCTGTTCGGATGAAGATCTCCATTCGTATCCCCGACCAGTTTTCTTTGCGCGTCTCTAATGTTTGCGTCTCCTCTTCAATGTTGTCACATACAGTTGCTACCAACCTACAGTTGTTTATTCCAGGCGTACATTTACCACCCTTACCTTTGCTACAAGTCGGCCAAGATACGAGGGTTTTAGAGATAATTCCTCATTTTTGCGAGAGACAATGTATTGTTACTTCGATCTCCGTCGGGGATCTGACACCTACCTTTACTGAAATGTCTGCTGCGAGTGTTAAAAGTTCTTTAAGTCAGAAAGAAATCTAGGCATCTTTGTGCTAGTGCAACTCGCCTACTACCGTGCACCTGGTTTCTTCTAAAATGATGCAGAAGGTTTTCTCACAAAATTGATGAATAACTTTTACGCTCCACTAACTATGTAATTACTTTGAACAGTATCATGTAGTGCAGTTGACATAAACCTCACCGTAAAGCACTAAAACTTCTGTATGGAACACTAGTAAATCCATTTGGGACACGCGTTGTGTTACATAACTGACCTAAATGTCATGAATAAGTAAAGCAGTTTTCTTTGTCAAGATGTCTGCGATAAACAAGGGTCGCGTCAAGTAGGGGAATATCACTCGGTATCATAACTGTTCAGGTTGTTGTACTTTGGTCAATATTACCTTATCTCATTGACGCATTGGAAGATAACCACCACCACCACCACCACCACCACCACCATCACCACCACCACCATCACCACTTCCACCACCACCACCACCACCACCACACCACTACTACCCTCACAACAACAACCAGCAGAATTACCATAATCATCGCTGTCACTGCTACGTCCCTCACTGTCGCCACCTCTATTGCTACCGCCAAGACTATAATCACTAGCACTTGCTGTAACCACCACCATCACCATTACTACTACCACAACAATCATTACTATTATTACTGCCACTATCGTCACAATTGCTATCACTACTTCCACAGCTACCACTACAACTACCACCACCCCGTTCTAACACAAGCTTTTACTATCACCACTTCTATTTTCACAACTAACACTATCACCCTAACTACCAACATTACTTCCACAAAGTATACCCTGACTCGCACTACTACCAGCATCTGGGCTGCTTTTTAGACATGGAACACACAAGAAGGGGACACGAGGCTATGGTTGAATAATCTTTGTCTATAGATCCACTCAGAACTTTCTCTGCCAACTTTATCGCAATCAATCACAAAAATAAACAGTACCTTGTCACAAATCTGATTTATTTAGAATAAAAATTATTTCACTCAATGTATCGAAGTATCTGTACATATAAGTATGTATAACAACATGAATAACAGTATGTTTATACACAGATGCATGTCAAATAACACTTATGTAAGCATTATATGTGTGTGTGTCTGTGTGTGTGTGTGTTATATCGTACGTTCGTATGACCTCTACTCAACTACCTCGATGTTTAGACTTCTCCCTCTATATCTACGTATTTTGTTAGCCTACTTCATTGTCTGGGGGCGTCGACACAACACATCCCCATTTTAAGTTTTTTACCCTAATTTATCAATTTTATTTCCTCGGTGAGAAACTGGCATATCTTTTTCTCTTAGCATTTATTTCCATCATTTCTGGAGGTTTTCTCTTCCTACTCGACCTAAGTGTCGGTTCCGCTTTCGCTTGTATTTCTGGGACCTCGAACAAATCATACCATAAATCCATTTGTTCCTCTCGCCTCTCTTGGTTTTTGGTATATCTTTTTTTAATTGTTTTAAATGCCTTCTGTGTTCATATTTTGGTCCTTTTACCATGTACATCACGTTACCCAGACGTCCAGTTATACTTCCTTGTTCCCAGTTCTGTTTTCCGTTACTATATATTTTAAAATACACTTTGTCACCTGTGTTAAAAAATTTCGTTTTCCTTCCCGAATTTTCTACTTTCTGTTTCCTACTCGGTAACCATTTGTCAAAAATAGAACGAATTTTTCTGGAAAACATCAGATCTGTGGGTGACCTACCCGACTCTGCATTTGGATTCGGTTTTGTTCTATACACCTGCAAAAGCTTTGTCATATTTGTATCTTCAAAGGTTTCCCGTCTGGTCTTCCTTAAAGCTCTCTTGAATGTGTCGACGAATCTTTCCGCTAACCCATTTGACCTTGGATGGTATGGCGGAGTTAACACATGCTTCATCTGAACCGACTTACAGAATCTTTCGAAATCCTTCGCCGTGAATTGTGTCCCATTATCTGACACGATCGTATCTGGCACTCCATACCGAGCGAACAGTTCTTCCAAGAAGTCAATCGTCACACTTGTGGTTGGCCTTGAACGTTTACACACTTCAGGCCATTTGGAATAGCTATCCACCACAATGATATAATGAGAGCCATTTATTGGTCCTGCGAAATCCACATTTAGTCTAGACCATGCCGAATCCGTTTTTGGCCACGGCTGAATCTGCATTGGGGGCGCCTTTGCTGCCATGACGCATCCCCTACACTGTTTTACCAGTCTCTCAATTTGCTTGTCCATATTTGGCCAATAAACGTAACTTCTCATAAGGCTCTTCATCTGGACAATCCCCGGATATCCTACATGGAAGTCTTTTACTACTCTGTTTTGCAGTGCTTTAGGTATTACCATTCTTTGTGCATATAATAATACCTCATCACATACTGAATAGTGCTTTGAACCTGCGTCCCACTCATTTATATTTTTCGTGTTACACAATATTTTAAAAATCTTCTTTATGAACCTATCATTTCTCGATTTTAATTTAATTTCTTCCAGCGTTACCGGCAAATCACGTACTACATTGCACAAAATATTCTTCAGTTCCATTTCTAGTTTTAACGATGCAATCACCGTGTCTTCAAAAGGTTCCTCATATTTTGTAATTAGCCTAGACTCCCATCTGCGTGTCCTATTTTCATTGATGGCAAAAACTCCATCTGGAAATCGTAGTTCAACAGAGTAGTCCCCCACCGCTGTAAGCGGTTTACTGAGTGCGTGGGGATACTCTTTTTCGAACCAAAAATAGAAAATAACGGTCGGTGATCCGTTTGCAGTGTAAACTTCCTCCCATGTAAAATTATGGAAATTTTTTACTGCGAAGATTAATGATAACGCTTCTTTTTCAATCTGGCTGTAGTTTCTTTCCGCTGGTAACAGAACTCTCGATGCATGTGCAATAGCTTTGATTTTACCATCATTAAATCTATG
>NC_069002.1:18663386-18667664 GCF_001194135.2 Octopus bimaculoides
TTTGATTTTACCATCATTAAATCTATGCAATATCACAGCTCCTATACCATATTCACTGGCATCTGATGCCACAATTATTTTCAGATTTGGGTCGAAATGAGTTAATGATAACTCTGAAGTTAACCGCTTTTTTGATTCCTCGAATGATTTCTGACATTCGTTTGTCCAATTCCATTTCGAGTCCTTCTTTAGCAACTTATTCAACGGAGCTCTTAGTACATACATTTTAGGTATGTACAACTGGTAATAACTTACCAAACCTAAAAAATGCTCGTAGTGTTGTTTTGTTAGTGGGAGCAGGCATTTTTTTTTTATCGCGTCGATCCTAGAAGGGTCCGGTTTCCGTCCGTTTTCATCGATTACCTGTCCAAAGTAGTTTATTTTTGTCGAGAAAAATTCACATTTATCCTCCCTTACTTTAAACCCGTAATCAAATATTCGTTTAAAAACCTCTTCTATATGTTGGTCCCTTGATTCACTTTTGATCAATATGTCATCCAAGTATGGGACCGCGAACTCACAATCTGCAAGCATAGTATCCATCACTTGCTGAAATATTGCTGGTGCGACCTTTACACCAAATGGCAGTCTTTTGAAACGGTAGAGACCTTTATGAGTATTGATTGTTAATACTTTAGCACATTCTTCATCTACTAATAACTGGAGGTAGGCTTCTGACAAATCCAGCTTGGAAAAAGATTTCCCACCATTGCACTTAGCAAATATTTCTTCTGTGTTTGGAAGCGGATAATTGTAATTTTTTAAACAATCATTAAGACCAGTTGAGAAGTCCGCACATACTCTTACCTCGTTGTTCTTCTTTTTTATATATACCATAGGAGCCGGTCACTCAGAGTAGTCTAATTTTTCAATTGCTTCCATGTCTTCCAATCTTTTTAATTCCTTCTCAACGGCCACAAAACAGAGGGGGACACTACAAGGACAGACGCAACACCACAATGGGGACAAAAAACATAAAACGAATGAGAATGAGATGTTAAATAAAAATGAAGAAATGAAATGGCTGCATGGGCCCCATTCCCATGCCGTACCATTTGAACGTTTATATACATACTATTTACCATCGCTCACTTTTTCTATTGTTCTTTTTCTTAATCATCTTTTTTTTCCCCCTTTTTTTTCCTCTGAAACACTTTTACTTTTTCTCTTTTTTGTTCCTTTTTTCCCTTTGTTTTTCATTTTTTTCCGACAAAACAATTTTACTCTTTTTTTTTCCTTTTTAATACCTCATGAAAGGCTCCAAGTCTCTTAGCTCGATTACTGGTGGCAGTTCGTCGAACTCCACCAACATTCTAGGCGGGTCAATCTTGTCTCCGCACATGTCTCAGTCTCTTGTCTGTGTCCTTATCGACAACAATGGCCCTCACATTCTCGGAGTACACATCCGTGGGTAACTTGACTCTTATAATCTGTTTAAATTTTACAATTTTCCTCTCCCTCTCCTTGTTTTTAAATATGTCACAAAATTCCATTTATTTTTTCTTCATCTTGGTTTTTTCTTTTCTTCCACTTCTGTTACTTTTTTTCCTTTTCAACTCTGATCAATCTCTCCATTTCACCCTCGCATAGTTGCACTCCTGAATCTTTTCTTTCGCTGGGACAACCTGCGTCTTTAGCACTGTTTCCTCCTTCTGTAACTCCTTCTCGAACACCTTTCCAATTACCTTCTCACTTTCTTTCTCCATCACCCCTTCGTCTGCCTTCCTTCTGGTCACAACTTTCATTTTCTACCTCTTCTTTCTTCTTTTCCTGGTGGCAGGCTCGCTCTTCTACTTCTCCTTCTTTTTCTTTCCATCACCGTGAATCCCTCCTCCGTTGTATTTTCTTCCATCTCCACCTGTACTACCTGCTTCGTCTCTCTTGCTTCTCCATCTGTTCTCTTTGTGGGCACCTCGCCTTCATGTGGCCTGTCTCCCCACATGCAAAACATATAGGCGGCCTGCCCACTACTTTCACTCTCAATCTCAAGACGTCGGGCAGCACTATCTCCTCAATTATTCTGTTTAAATCTTCCACTGTTGCCTGGATAGTGAACTCAATCCCGTATCCCCAGTAATTAATACTTTGTGTCCTTGGGCCTTTAATATCTTGGCCTCCTCCTTCATGTTGAACATTATTACTGTCATCAGCCATGTTTGTCTTAGCTCTGGGGGCACTTTGCCTACTCGCACTCTGGCCACACGTTTGCCACAGTACGAAGGCAAAAACACCCACTCCTCCGATCTTATTGCCTCCGTGGAGTTCTTAATTGTTTCTTCCTCTGTTGCAAAGCGTACCTCCAAGGTGGCATACTTTCTTCCTCTTGTTATAAATTTTGTTTGTTTCCTTATACTTTTCAAACATTCCTCAATCTCCTCCACTGTCGCGATCTCTATCTTTCTCGTTGCAATTTTCATTGTTTTGAATACCACAGTTCCTTTTTATTACACTGCTTGTCAGTTCTGCAGGCGGCGTCAATTTCAACGTCTCTCCGACTTTCACCAGCAACTTCTCACATTCCTTCATTTTCCTCGGCTCCACCTTAATTTCAATTGTTTCCAATTTTCCCTCCTCTGTTTCTCTTTCTGTTGCGGCCGCATAACTGTGGCCACCCACCAGCGTTTTCTCCATTCTTCCCCCAACGTGAAGAGAGAGAGAAAAAAAAAAAAACAATTCACGAACAATATCAACAATCAAACAGCAATAATTAACAACCAATTTTTCAACAAACAAATATTCAACGTTCCGACTTACTTCAAAAACACTCCGCTATCGACAACTCAACTCTGAAGAACTCTTCTCAACTATGAATCTTTATTACAGGCATGTAGCCTTAACAATGAAGGGACACTACAAGGACAGACAACACAAAACGTGGGGTACATATAGTGAATGATGAGTATGAAATGGAATATTCATAATGGAAGGATGAAATGGCTTACGAGTCCCCCAAAACTCGCAGCTTCATTTTACAGTTCTATTTATACAGTTTATTATCAGTTGCTCTCTTCATCTGTTATTTGTTCGGTTACATCTTCCAAACCAATTACATTCGGCAGATTTTCGCACCGAACATATTTGACTATTTATAATTTCATCCGGGAACAACTCTATCAACTTCTCCAGTCTCTCCTTCTCCTCCACCAGCACTGTTTTTTGATTTACCTCAAACATCTCTGTGTCCAACTTTACTCTTATTAAACCTTTGATCTTCACTATCTTCTTCTCTATTTTCCATTTTTCCTCCTCTGTTCCTCTTCCAGTTGCGGCCGCATAACTGTGGCCACCCGCCGGCGTTTTCTCCATTTTTTCCTCCAATGGGAAGAGAGAAAAAAAAAACAATTCACGAACAATATCAATAATCAAAAACACTCCGCTATCGACAACTCAACTCTGAAGAACTCTGCACAACTACCTCGACCTCTAGACTTCTCCCTCCATATCTACGTATTGGGCTAGCCTACTTCATCATCTGGGGGCTTCGACACAACAATATATCTGCGTGTACGCGAGTGAGTTGTCTGTATGTCACCTTGTATTCCTAAAGCACAAAATGCGTGCGCATAAAACTACCCATTTATAATTTGCCACAACGCATAAGGAAATTTGTATGAGATTTGTTTTGAGGAATAGCAGCCAAATTTCCCTCGCAGCTTAGAGTATTCGTCAAGAAGAAGGGAAAAACATTGTTGAAATGAAGTAGAAAAGCTTAAACTGGAAATTGATTGGTAACGTCAGTAAAAGAAAGATCCGAAAATATGCTTTGTGTCGTCAATCTGTTATTCTTCCATTTTTTGTCAATCTTTAATCTTTCGCTTTCTCTCTGTGTCTCTCCTTGGAGACAGAGAAAAATGAGATAGAGATAGAAAATGAGAGGCATGCATAAAGAGAGAGAGAGAGAGAGAGAGAGAGAGAGAGAGAAAGAAATATTGAGGAAGGGTGAAAGCGTGACTGCATCGGCTTGCTTACATTTTTATCTCCCATGTCAACTTTTAAAACCGTAAATAGATTTTGATGATTTAAATGCTAGTAATAGAAGCCAAATCATCCATTGATCACGCCTTATTGCAAGCAGACGAACTGTATGGGCTAAGTTAGATATATAGGCGCAGGAGTGGCTTTGTGGTAAGTAGCTTGCTTACCAACCACATGGTTCCGGGTTCAGTCCCACTGCGTGGCATCTTGGGCAAGTGTCTTCTACTATAGCCTCGGGCCGACCAAAGCCTTGTGAGTGGATTTGGTAGACGGAAACTGAAAGAAGATGGTCGTGAATATATA
>NC_069002.1:18668537-18670993 GCF_001194135.2 Octopus bimaculoides
ATATATATATATATATATATATATATATATATATATATATATGTTACACCACTGGTCAAAAATAACTACATCTCTCTCATAGTCCAACATACAATCGAACGTGTAGAATCTTATGCATATGTATGAATGTATGAACTAATGAGAGAACCAAAACAAGTTATGAAGATCAGCTTGAGATAGCAGTCCAGTCTCCCTCAGCTGACAACAATTAGATACTATCCCAACCTACCAGAAAAAAAACACACCCTAAATCTTCTTCAAACCACACACTGCTGCTTTGTGTTTTTCGTGTGTGTATGTGTGTGTGTGTATGTGTGTGTGTGTGTGTGTGTGTGTGTGTGTGTGTGTGTGTGCGTGCGTGTGTGTGCGCGTGTGTGTGTGTGTGTATACATCACGTCATTATGGCTACACCAGATAAAAAATGGAGCCAAATCTGAATCAGACTGTAGATTCTTCAAAACTTTTAAATGTCAAAATGACTTACCATCCAAAATAGTGTACCGCATGTCCAAGACGCCAGTCATATCTGGAAAATTAGTTGGAGACAATTGTTTCACTTGCCAGAATATCACCAATTGGTTTGTCATTTAAAACGCTTCAACTTCCTGTTGGCTATAGCTTCTCATGGTTTTCAGTGGATCTCAATGAGGAATATTGAATGTTATTGGACTGGACTTGGTGTTACTTTAATTCGATAGCTTAGTTTACACACACTCGAACTTTCTCTTCTTCCTCTCTCTCTCTCGCTATATATACATATATGTAGAGAGAGAGAGAGAGAGACAGATGAAATGTGTGGCAGAAAGACGAAAGAAATCGTCAACAGTTATTAAAGTAATAAAATGGTTAGTTTCCACTGGTTTGGTACGACAGCAACTTAGAGGGAAGGTGCAAAAAGTTTACTGGGTTGTGGCCTAAAAGACTAAAAGAACGCTCGGCACTGATGAAGGAATTTATCCTACAGGAAGGGTTCGAAACTGTTAGGGCCATCACTCAAAAGTTGACGAGGGGAATGTTTCGCAGTGCAAACTGTAAAATGTAAAAAGGAAATATACATGCATTCACTCTCACACATGCACATTATGTGTGTGTGTGTGTGTGTGTGTGTGTGTGTGTGTGTGTGTGTGTGTGTGTGTGTTTGGGTGTGTGTTTTCCATGTACTTAATATCAGCTTGGCTGTCTGACATTGCTTCGTTTCTTGGGTATAGGTCACGTCTGAATGGTCAGATGCTCGGAGTAAGAATGAAGAGAACTTAAAAAAATGAAATTTCATTCAGTTGAATGTATTCACACCTCCATTGATCAGTTAAGGCCGTCTGGTTGATTTTACTGTTATAGCAATATTATACATACATATCCATATATATACATGCACACACACACACACACATATATATATATATATATATATATATATACATACACACACTCACATATATATATTTATATATACATACACATATACATATATACATACACACACTCGCATATATATATATATATACACATATATTTATATATACATATACATATATATACATATATATACATATATATATACATACATACATATATATATATATATATATATATATATATATATATATATATATATATATATATATACACACATATATATATATATATACACATATACATATAGTTTTATTGACGAGTAGCTTAGTTTACACACACTCAAGTATATGTGTGGACATGCAGAGTCATGGAGAATATCAGTAACTAACGGGAAATGTCTGTTCAGTCAAACATGAAAATGTGTTCCGTGATGAGGTGACAGCTTTCTAGTTACAGATGATCTTAGCTTTTGGGAGATCTCAGAAGGAAGAAAGAATTACTTGTTTTGTAGAAACTATAGAAACAAAATAACTATCAATAACATATTATTGTACAACTCTTTATATTATCCATAGCGGAAGGCCATCATTTATATTTCCAGATTATCCATCAATCGTAGAAAATTCTCAGCTTAGTCAAAGCAGATCTCTCAATCTTTGATTTCAGAAAACTTCCTATAAATTCTGTTATTCAAAACAATGATGTAATAACTAAAGTAATTTCCAACAAAGCGTAACATACAGCAAAGAAACCACTGGGTACACACCAAAAATTAATTGAAAACAAAATAGTACTTGATATGTCCTCTCTTTAATATCTCTGTCAAAATACCGTTTGCATGAGGATTTTATATTTCTCAGAATAAGAGATACTTCCATTTCGTATATAACACCAAATATTCATAAAAATACTCTTAAATTCTCATATTCTACAACACTCGACTTAGTTTGCGTATTTACCTCGTCTAATTTGTTTGAAATCAGTAAAACACTAATTTAACAAATAGCAAAATGTAAGTGTATTCATATTTTCATTAGAGTCGAACTGCCACTGTTCAACTCCAATAATACATTTCCCATATATATATATATATATATATA
>NC_069002.1:18675476-18676620 GCF_001194135.2 Octopus bimaculoides
ATATATATATATATATAAAGAGAGAGAGAGAGCTCGTATGCAATCCATTTAAATACTGTTTAGGTAACATAGACAAACAGAAAAAGAAGACACCTCACTGTACACGTTCATTTGTGGGTTGAAAGGCAAAAGTCAACAATGTAATATATAATAGAGTATCACTTAGAGAGATAAATCACTCAACAGAAACAAGGATAAAACAAACATATGACTTATTGCACTGTTGAACCTTAAACAATAACTACCAAAAGTAACCGCACGTAAGCATTCACAAGCAATTACTTGACGCAGAGATAAAATTTATATAAACATCCATGTACTTTAAAACAATGATATTCACAGAAAGGTGAAGTAATAATTTTAATGATATATTTTTCTAACTCTCCCATGCTATAATTTATTCAAAACTTTTCAGTACTTAGAACATAACATATCTCTCTCACACCATCTCTGCACTCACAAAATTTAGACCCACTTATTTTTTATCATAATTATGTCTTACATAACAAATACACACACACATCATGTATGTATGTATGTATGTGTGTGTGTGCGCATGTGTGTGTGTGTGTCTACACATACAGATCAAAGAGGAAAAGGATCCCACTACGTTTAAACGAAATCTGGACAAATATCTCCAAGGAGTACGAGATAAGTCACCTGTACCTGGATACAACTCACTCAACAAGAACTCCCTTCTCGGATGGACCATGATACCACAAAACTTGACCTAAAAAAAGATTTAGCTAATCCTATCAAGTAGTGCTAGTAAGTTGGACATAGCCTGGACTAACCATGGATCTAGTTCAAAACGGGGGCACCAGTTTTCATTTATGTTTTATGTAGTGTTTTTGGTACCGAAAGACTTTCAAACTTCGTATACTTATCTATTTTGTGTTATAGAACAGAAAAAAAATTTTGTATTCGAAGTTATTTCATGTAAAAAATTGTCTTATTTCGATAATTTCAACAAATCACTGACAAGTATTCAGCTGTTTACAGTTACTCCTTTGGCAGTTTAAGCGGTTCCTTTGGCAGTTTTAGCGGTGTAAAGCGTATTTAATCTCCATTACTTCTGACATTTTGCAGAGAGGCAACACACGTGTGTTCGTTTTCCTTCGTTTTATTTTTAATATAATTTCGT
>NC_069002.1:18677799-18678564 GCF_001194135.2 Octopus bimaculoides
CTGTTTGCACCGTGAACAGGGATTAATCATCTTTCTTTGCTCCTTTGCGCCACATGGGCTCAACTCTCCTCCTCACACCTATTTCCTCCCACCCACCTCACCTCTCTTGCTCCGACTCCTACTTCTATTCACTCCTACCTTGCCCCTTCATTGCCATCCTTCCCTCGTCAACCCACCCACCCCTATCCATCCAACCCCACCTTCCCTATCCATCCCATCCAACCCCATCCCTGACATCTACTCCCAAATACCCCACCTCTACCCTACCCACATACCCCACCTCTACCCTGCCCACATACCCCACCTCTACCTCCACCCCACCTTCCAACACCAACACACCACACCACACACCACTACACCATACCACACATCACCACATCATACCACCACGCTTACACTAGCACTGACCACTTCCCAACCTCACATCCACAATCCTACATATACGCGCATGTCAAGGTCACCAGCCCTCTTTCACACGCACATACTCTCTTATACACATGCACGCGCACCTACTTTATTATCTCCCCTTCTTCCTAGCTTTCCTGTGTGACCCCTCTGTTCGGCATTCATCATGATAGATCGCTAGGTACTACACATTCTTTATTTTCACTCCTTGTTTCGTTCTGTGTTCCTTCCTGTGGAAGAGCGTAGGCTCGAAACGTTAAAGACTTTTTCACTTCCCGAGCGTTAAACTAATACATCTGTTTGTTGTCTACATCACCTGTCTTCGTCTTTTGTTTTTGTGAATTTTCCCTGTATATATAT
>NC_069002.1:18678912-18680354 GCF_001194135.2 Octopus bimaculoides
ATATATATATATACATATATATATGTGTGTGTGTGTGTTTGTGTGTAGGTTCCCCCACCATCGCTTCACAACCGATGTTGTTGTGTTTACGTCCCCGTAACTTAGCGGTTCGGCAAAAGAATAAGTACTGGACTCGATATGTTCGACTAAAGGTGGTGCTCCAGCATGACCGCAGTCAAATGACTGAAACAAGTAAAAGAACACACACACTTGCAGACAGACCCTAACCCTAACCCATTCAGCCATAGAAACGTAATTATCGAAGTAGGAAAGAAGAAAGCGTTTAAACAAATAGACTGGGTCATAGCGTATCACCAACACACAATCATTCATTTTCGTTGATATACGATCACTTGTATATTTTTTGTTGAAATTCTGCTGTATTTTTAATATAAATTTTAATGTCAAATGTTGTTTTATGTTTGTTCATATCCTAAACATTTCTTTGCAAATATTATATGTTCTAAATGTAACTTTAGAAAGCACATAAAATCCCATTATTAGTTAAACGAGGAAACTTATTCTCCATTTTAAAAAAACTGGACTTACAACTATCTTTTCAAAAAGGAGAAACCAACATTATATTACCGTAGAGAATATTTTACAATTCAGAACTGGCATTCTATTGTTACTTAAAATATATAATAACTCTTATTTCACAAATAAGTAATTCACATTCACACACACACACACACACACGTATACGTAAATGTGAGTACGTACGTATGTGTGTGTGTTTGTGTATGTATGTGTATATGTATGTATGAATGAATGTAACTATCTATCTAACCACCGATCTCTCTTTGAAGTGAAAGATTACGCAATACCTTTTAGTAGAGTATATTTCTCAATTTTTAGAAAATGTTTATCTATGATTTTCAAATTTCTGGATGCTTACAACCTGTCCGATGACTCAACTTGGTTGAACTCATAATGCTTTAGGTGGACACACTCAGTATTTCCCTCCAGGTAAAGAAACCAAGTACTTTGTCGACGAAGGCCCTTCTCCAAGAAGAGCATATTGGCCTCATTCCCTATTGAATTCGGATTCTACGGTTTTCCAATCTGTAATCAAGACAGGTGAATAAACCCACCGTAGCGGTAGGTACGACAGGTCAAGGTGGTTACGCTTCATAAGAGACTGCGAGTGGAACTCTTCTGCTCTACGCAGGAAGGGTTTCCTATATTTTGATGGATTTACAAAAGGTTGCAATCATCTGAGTAGCTCCGGGACAAAGCAGCGCTGATGCTTATTTCAGTTATACATAAATACATACATACATACAAACAAGCACTCATGCATATATATATATATATATGAGAATAATAGAAAAAGGAGACAAACGCTCAGGATGTTATTAAATCATTTATATCTTCATATCTCCTACATATGTTTCGATGGATGCAATCAAAATACATCCAACAGGATGCAAAAAGGTCAG
>NC_069002.1:18681624-18688688 GCF_001194135.2 Octopus bimaculoides
CTTGTGCGGGTGGCACATGAGATGCACCATTTTGAGCGTGGCCGTTGCCAGTACCGCCTGACTGGCTCCCGTAGGATTTTCGAGCGAGATCGTTGCCAGTGCCCCTGGACTGGCTTGTGCGGGTGGCACATAAAAGACACCATTTCGAGCGTGGTCGTTTTCGTGCGGGTGACACGTAAAAGCACCCACTACACTCTCTGAGTGGTTGGCGTTAGGAAGGGCATCCAGCTGTAGAAACTCTGCCAAATTAGACTGGAGCCTGGTGTTGCCACCCGGTTTCACCAGTCCTCAGTCAAATCGTCCAACCCATGCTAGCATGGAAAGCGGACGTTAAACGATGATGATGATATATACACACACACACATATATATATACATATTGTGTGTATATATATGTATATATATATATATATGAGAATAATAGAAAAAGGAGACAAACGCTCAGGATGTTATTAAATCATTTATATCTTCATATCTCCTACATATGTTTCGATGGATGCAATCAAAATACATCCAACAGGATGCAAAAAGGTCAGTTATGCACCGATCTCTTCAGGGAGGATATAAATAAAAGTACTCAACAAATAGACATTTTAGCAGATATATGAAGCCCAAGAAAATGTGACGTATATATATGCATATGCAAACACGCACGCATAGACGCAACATGTGTTTAGATAGACATATATTTTTTACTAATATTACATATATACATATGAACACACATTGATATATACATACGCACATACATGCATGCATACGCAAACCCATATGTATATATACATATATACACATATGTATATATGTATGGATTTGCGTATGTATATATGTGCGTAAGTATGTATATATCAATGCGTGTGTGTTTATATGTATATATATAATATTAGGAAAAAAATATACGTTTATCTAAATACATGTTGTGTGTATGAGTGTATGTGTGCGTGTTTGCATATGCATCACATTTTCTGGGGTTTCATATATCTGTTAATATCATTCATTCGTGTGCAAGTATGTTTGACTTGCTAATCAACTATTGACTATTTCTCTGTCCATTTTTTATTTTATTTCATGCAACTTTCTACGTCTCCAAACTATTTGTTTAGCAGCACGTATACCTTTATAATATACATGCATTCACTCTCTTTCTCACTTTCAGCGGAGCCACTGCTTTCTCTTACTGATTTTATTTTGCTATCTTTCCTTTTTATTGTGGATATCTCTTCATTCATATTTTCATTAATTCCTCACTAAATTTCCCGATATATTCACCCAACTATCTGTCATGTACGCAGCTAATTGCAGTCAATTCCTCTCACTTAGAGGCTGTCAATTTTCTTTTTTTTTTAAATTTAAATAAATAACCCTCCTGTCTATACATAATTCTTTGGTCCCTCTCATACAGAACAGCAACTGCCATATATATTTCTGTGACAGAATAAAAACAACTAATTAAAGAGTCACTGCTCGGTATTAACAGATTTTTCTCCTTATTCTAACATGCCCATCGCGTAGAAGTAATTAGTTTACATTCTAAATATTTAACTCGTTGCCAAGTTTGCTCTCTCTCTCTCTCTCTCTCTCTCTCTCTCTCTCTCTACACACACATATATATATATATATATGTGTGTGTATGTGTGTGTTTGTGTGTAATGCCATCATTATATAATAATTTTAAAGGCACAAAAGCCTCGGAAGATACCAATGTATTTGTCAGGTGGGCTGAATTTACCAAAAACCATATAGAAATAACAAAACATTGTCTTTTTATTTACATTATTTATATTTGACGGATATTTGTCCTCATCTTGTTTGTTGTTAACACAACGTTTCGGCTGATATACCCTCCAGCCGTCATCAGGTGTCTTGGGGAAAATTCGAACCTGGGTTCTCATTCCCAAGGTATTTTTCGATGTTATTATTATTATTATTATTATTATCGTTATTATTATTCAGGTCACTGCCTGGAATCGAACTCGGAATCGTGGGGTAGTAGCCCGCGCTATTAACCACTATGTAGTGGTTAAGAGCGCGGGATACTAACCCCAAGATTCCGAGTTCGATTCCAGGCAGTGACCTGAATAATAATAATAATAATAATAATAATAATAATAATAATAATAATAATAACAACAACAATAATAACAACAACAACAATAACATCGAAAAATACCTTAGGGATGAGAACCCAAGCTCGAAATTTCCCCAAGACACCTGATGAAGGCTGGAGGGTATATCAACCGAAACGTTGTGTTAACAACAAACAAGATGAGGACAAATATCCGTCAAATATAAATAATGTAAATAATTCCTCATCTTTTAAATATAGAACTGGAAAACAATGTCTTCTTTATTATATTGTTGACCTAGGCAAGTGCAACAGGGACGTAGTGGTGGCCATAATATGGAAGGTCAGATACAACGAACTGAATAAATAAGGATTTTTAAACTATTAAGTATTGTCTGAGGAGGCCCAAGAGTAGTAGTGTGGACATGGGACCCCAATTTCACCAACATTTTGGTGGGGAACATAAAACTGGTGATATATATAATAAGTGAGAAGAGAATACGACGTGCTGGTCATGGCCGAGAAGCTTTAATCATAATCAGTCAGTGGTACGACTGATTAAAGCTGCTTCTTTACTGCAATGGTCAAGGCTGGCTCCAGTTTGTAGCAGTGGATTGGAGATCAGTGTTTATTAATGTGGAGCACAAAGAATTGAGAGATTCCCATGTTACCTGAATATTAGTCAATACAGTAGGAGAGAGAGGGAGAGAGGGAGAGAGAGAGGGAGAGAGAGAGGAGATATAGATAGAAAGACAGGTAAAGAGAGAGAACAAAAGAGAGAGGAGAGAGTGATTGAGAAAGAGAGGGAAAATACATAGACAAAAAGGTAGAGGGAAAGAGAGAGTGCAAGAGGATAGACAGAGAGCAAGGTGAGAGAGAGAGAGAGAGAGAGAGAGAGAGAGGGGAAGAGAGAGAGCAAGAGGAGAGGGAGAGTGAATAATGTTGTTGGAAGCTCACAGACCATAGTGATCTTCAGTTGACTGTTAATGAAGGAAAGATCCCTTTGATTGTGTTGTATGTAGAATAATAATTATGTATGCAGGTGTACACATGCATGTGCCAAGCACACACCCCCACACACTCTCACACAGGTGGTTCTCAACTTTACGAGTAAATTTGCTCTTAATTATCGCTCGTTAATCACCAACTTGTAAAGCAGAAGGTGTTTTTCCCAGATAAATGAGCAGAAAACTAAAGCAGATTTACTTACTTCATTAACATTCTTTTGCTACCAACAGAATGGCATGGTTGGATTGGAAAAATACCATAGTGCAGAGTAAACGTGGCTAGAGTGGTTTGCTGAATCTTGTCTTCTTAATTTGCTTCAACTAATGGAAGTAGATCTTTGCTCAGACAAAGGAGGAGATGCCAAATGGGAAGGGATTCCAAAATGGAGGAGTTCTACATGAAAAGCTTCCTTGAACATAGAAATTTGGGGATGAGGTTAGTCAGTTATATCAAATCCTGTGCTTGAGGAACGAAAGGGAAAGCTGACTCTGGTGGGACTTGAACTCAGGAATTCATGGTATTTCTTCTGGCTCTTTGTGTTCTTATATATTAGCACAGTTCCAAAATATCAGTTATACAGTATTGATCTCAGAGGATGATTGCAACCTCAAAGGTCATACACCTCTGTCCCCTGTAGGTCGTGGAGAGATGAGCCAATGAGAAAGTATTTCTTTATATTCATTGTTTTCTCTCTTCAAGATTGGTAACTATGCCAACAGGTGCATAACACAGGGGATCCACCACTATGTCACATGACAACATGCCTCTTTTTGGTGTAGGAAAAGATGGCATAGCCACAAGTGGAACAACTTTGGTCATAGGTTTGCCCGATAAGAGGAGGATGAGGGAATAGATGAAGAAGAAGAGCAGGAGAATAAGAAAAGACCACTTTATTGTGTGGCCAGACCAATTGGTAGAGTGAAGCAAATTGAAGCTGACTTTGAAAGTATTACTTATTAATAATAAATGTCTGACTCAGTGACTTAGTCAAAATGGTATTCCAATTATTGAGATTGGAAATGAACAAAAAAACAAAAAGAAAACAAACAAACATAAGACATGAAATATTATGAAGTTTTCTATGTAGTGAATAGACTTGCTAGAAATACCAGGCAAATGTCCTTCAAATTGTTATTTAGGGAAGGGAGAGAACTCTTAGTCTTAAGATAATCCTTTCTAATATAGGCACAAGGCCTGAAATTTTGGCATAAGGGAACTAGTTGATAACATCAACCCCAGTATTTCACTGGTACTTAATTTATCAACCCCAAAAGGATGAAAGGCAAAGTCAACCTCAGTAGAATTTGAACTCACAACGTAGTGGCAGACAGAATACTGCTAAGGATTTTCCTTGGTGTGCTAAATATTCTGTCAGCTTGCCAATAAATAATGGTTTCAAATTTTGGCCCAAGATCAGCAATTTTAGAAGAAGGGACCTAATTGATTGCATCGACCCTAGAAGGATGAGAGGCAAAGTCAACATTGGCAGCATTTGAACTCAAAACATAAAAGAACTGGAAGAAATGCAGGTAAGCATTTTTGTCCAACATTTCTGTCAGCTGCCTTCCTAACATACAAAACTAAAAAAGTAAAAATGCCATGATTAAGGGTGGAAAGCCATGATCTTAAGGGTGCTGGATGAGAGAGCAGGTATATAACTCTACACTCTCACACAGAAAAATGGAACACACAGTTGTATCTAAAATCGTCATCATACATTTAGTTTTCCATGCTTGTATGGGTCAGATGGAATTTATTGAAGTTGATTTTCTGTGATAGGAGAGGCCCTTCCACACCTCTTTAAAAGCAAAGTAATAATTTTTGTGGCCAGACATGTTTTTTCAAAGAAGACCAGAAATGATCAACATTCCTTATATGACACTGATTCACATTTAGGACCATTATGTGATGCCAAGACAAGACTCCTCACAAGAGATACACATACATACATAGGACAGGTTTTCATCCACTTCCAAGCACAAGACTTTGGTTTACCTCAGTCTATAATAAAGGACATTTCTCCAAGGTCTAACCTATATATATATATATGCGTGTGTGTGTGTGTCGTAAGGATTTCATGCTGTTATTTTATAAAGCATGAAATAAAGCACTATTTATCTTATGCTTTTGTCCCTTTGAAGGATTCAACATTATTCATGATGAATCCCTGAAAGGGTTGAAAGCATTAAATAAACAATTTTTATACAAATCCTGTCTACCTCCTTTTACTTAATATAAAAAATCTGTAAACCACTTCAAACAATCCATACACACGCATGTATGTATATATAGACAGACATGAATACATATGTACTTCTGTATGCATGTATGTATGTACGCATAGCTGCATACATGTACAAAAGAAAAAGAAAGAAAGAAAGAAAGATTGAGTGAGGAAAAATTGGCTTCTGGAAAGCTCGATGAGAAGGTTCTTGTTAGGGACCCATTGACTCTGAATTGAGTTGGATCAGGTCTGATATACAAACAACAGCCAATCATCAAATACAACAAATTGGATTCCTTTATTACAACCAGAAATGCTTTTATCCTAACAACAAAGGCAAGGCAAGACAGCATCCATTATATAACAGGAGAGTTTCAAGAGGACAGAAAGAGGGAGAAGGAAACATGGTCAGATGGATTGGATCAGATTGAAAATGGCAAAACAAACACAGGAAATGTAGGGTACAGTAATGCTGAGCATCCAGTGAGGACGAGACATAGGAATTTAGTTTTCACATATACAGTGTGAATAAGCTAAAATTAAATTAAATTTGATTTATAATGGATACATTAGTATTAATGATGATAATAAAATTAATAACAATAATGATGGTAATAACAGTAATGAAATCACAGTCATATTAATAATACTGATTGCAATTAAACAACAGGAATACAACAGCTGAATAACAATAGTTCTTTAGAATTTATTGATGTCTCTATGCGTATGTTTGTGTGTATGAATGTACGTGTATGTGTGTGCATATCTACGAAGGTGTGGAAATCCTACAAAATTACATGCACACATATCTATGCATACATAGTGCCCCTGGACTGGCTTGTGCGGGTGGCACATAAAAGACACCATTTCGAGCGTGGCCGTTTTCGTGCGGGTGACACGTAAAAGCACCCACTACACTCTCTGAGTGGTTGGCGTTAGGAAGGGCATCCAGCTGTAGAAACTCTGCCAAATCAGACTGGAGCCTGGTGTTGCCATCCGGTTTCACCAGTCCTCAGTCAAATCGTCCAACCCATGCTAGCATGGAAAGCGGACGTTAAACGATGATGATGATGATGATGATGACACACACACACACATATATATATATATATATGTATATATATATATATATATATATATATATATAGAGAGAGAGAGAGAGAGAGAGAGATCAATATACTAACACATATATATATGCAAGCCTATATATACACACACATATAAATGTACGTTACATATATAAATATATTAAATACGTGCAGATATATACATGAATGTGTGTGTATAGAACCAGTAAGAGAGAGGCAAACATCTACTGTCAAACACAAACACATATCTTTTCCTTGTTTCAGTCTGTGGCCATGTTAGGGAACTGCCTTAAAGAATTTAGTCAAATAAATTCACCCTTAGTACTTATATTTTTCAGGTAAACTACAAAGTGATGGGGATGTAAACACACCACCACCTGTTGCCATGCAGTTGTGGTGGAAAAGCACAGATTCAAAGACGCGTACACAAGGTACAAAGATATCTGTACATACATTATATATATATATATATATATATGGAGATACATATATATACATATATATAAAGGTACATATGTATATATATACATATATAAAGATACATATATATATACACACATATATATATATATACGCATATATACATATATATATATGTATATACATATATATATGTGTATACATATATGTATATATATATATATATATATATATATATATATATATATATATATATATA
>NC_069002.1:18693132-18693971 GCF_001194135.2 Octopus bimaculoides
TATATATATATATATATATTTATAAATATGTATATATTTATCAACTACTTTATGTGTATGTATGCTCATATATGTGTATACACACATGTCATTATAGCACAATTTCATATCAAGTTTCATTTTTGTGTTTTACAATATATAGCGTGTATACATATAGATTAGTGTGTATGCATGTGTATAACGTTTTTGGGCTGTGTGAAGCGTTTGTGCATGTGAAATCTTTTTATTGGTAATGACTAGTACATAGACATATACACACACACCATATATACATACACATATACTTGTACATAAGCATATATGAATAATTGTGTCATATATAAACATATATGTATAGGTATGTCTGTATATGAATATATGTGAGTATATGCATGTGTGTATTGTACATATATATATTATGTTTATTATATACACATGCACATAATTTTCTGTATAATCAATATATTATATACATACATAGATGAAAAAACTCCCAAATACCTACGTACAAACTCACATAAAACATGCCAACATACAATACCCATACCACATCTACGTGTGTATATATACATATTTATGTATTATGTGTGTATGCACATATATATATGTATGCATATATATTCATTTCTCTTTATATATATATATATATATATATATATATATATATTTGTATGTATACACACAAACTTCTATCATTAAGCTGACATACAAATATACTAAGTAGAAACACACAAACACACACTGTTTTCTTTTCAGATATATTCCTATAGCTCTAGCTATATAGAGATCCTTGAAAAACTCCCAGCATGAAATTTATATAGACAAATTCTCATTTATACATACATCTATAAATAGAAAAT
>NC_069002.1:18696567-18699307 GCF_001194135.2 Octopus bimaculoides
GCAAAGACATGCACACACACACACACACTTATTAACTTATACAGGTTGCTGAAGTTTTCAATTTGGAAAATATACATAACACACAAGATGAGACAAAGAAAAAGACATGTGTGTGTGTGTGTGTGTGTGTGCATAGATTAAAATTTTTATAGATGCATAAATTCATGTAAACTGGTTTGGAAAGATTTGGCTGTATTTGTATTCTCATACACACACACAATCAACATATTTCTATGCAATCGTCTTTTAGAAGAATATAGGAAACTTTCTCAAAGAGTCACAAAACATGGTTCAAAGAACAGAGAGAACTGAAACCATATCCTCAAAGCAAACGGCTGCACAAAGAAGAGAGAGAAATTTAGAAAGGTGACCGAAATTGTTTTCAAAATATTGAAGTGGGCAGAGCAAATAATAATTGGGGTTCACCAGGAGTCTTTGGACTGATAATTTGGGCTTTTCCTCTCAGTCTGAAGGAATGGGATATTTTACATGCATACAACATGCATACACACACACACACACACATATATGTTTAAAAAATATCATACACATATACAGTTGCAACTTTTTCAATTACTAGATACTAGGCACACTCCTCTGTGTGAATGTCAGCATTTATACAATTAAATAGTCTCTTGGACATTATGCACTGATATATATATATATACATACACACATAGCTGAGCACCAAGATTAAAATTCCATACATATCTGCTAAGTTATCTATATTTAATATCTAAATAAATCTTCATGTAGCTTTGACAATGGTCTGTACTGAAAGGCAAAGCTAAACTGATGTACTGATGTAAGTGCTCTCTCTCTTTCTACATACATACATAATATTATATATATATATACATACATGCACACAGAGAAAAGGAGCTGAAAATAAGATTACTGTCTTTAAGAAGGTTTATTTACATTTTCTTCTTTATTTCACCAGTTTCACAATTTCATGATTTAAAAAGTGGTGTCAGATGGAGAACTTGGTTCTATACAATATATTTCAACTATATATATATATACATACATACATATTATATATAAATATATATATATGTGTGTGTGTATGTATGTATATAAATATATATATTGAGGCACACACACAAATAAAAATATTTAAATATATGACACACATAGATACATGTGTATATATAGATGCATTTATGCACACATGCACATATACATCTTAGTGTATACTAAATTGCATAAATACATTCATTTAAACACACATACCTGTATGTGTGTGTGTGTGTGAGAGAGAGAGAGAGAGAGAAAGAGAGTAATAGTTTGGAGCAGATTTGAACATAGAAATCGTGACAAACATTATCTGATATAGAAGTGAAGTTTCTGGGCAGAATAGATAGATGTATTTATTGTACCAACATTTGGCATTTAAGTGGTCATATTATATTGTGGTATTATTTTGATGGAAATTGCATCATGTGTGTGTTTGTGACCTGCTGATCTGTGTGAGAATTAGGTGATCGGTAAATGTGCCACAGAAATAGTCAAGAACTTCTGAACTCAGTCATTCAGCAGATGTCAATTTCCTCAAATAACTGGGCTTTTGGTCGCTTACACAGAGTGAAATAGATGTGAAAGGTTTATCAAGAGTGTATGTGTGTACACACACACACACACATACATATATACATTTATTATGTATATACAAATTTGTGAGAATCATAGCAGCAACTATAGTGTTTGCGTGCGTGCAGCCCCAGTAGCACCAACATGAATAGCATCAACTGCAGCAATAATGCATAACAACAACAACAACAACAACAATAAGAAGGCATTGTTTTAAAAGAAGGTGCTTGTTTAGATAAATGTGTGATGGCTGTAGTGAAGTGTTGGACGTTGTCGAGGGTGGAGTGTGTACCACAGACCAGAAAAATAAGGGGGCACCCTTGATTGCGATTGAAAAGGGGAAAATGATACATTTCAAAACAAAGCATAAAAAAATACCTTTTTAGAATTTAAATATTTCCTTTTAATATATTTTTCCTTTTCTTTTCCTGTTTATCATTTTTTTTGTATTATTTTCATATTTTTTTTCAATATTTATCGTTTCATTCAACAACAATTCAAAACACAAAATAAACAGAAATATAACAAATATTATATATATATATATACTCTCTGTAATAGTAGTAGTTTTTGTTATTTTCTATATATATGTAAATATACATACGTGGGTGTATATATATATTTGTTTTTTTTATCTATTTTTGTTGTTTATATTTTGCCATTCTTAGCATGTGTGTATGCGAGTGCATATATATATATATATATATATATATATATATATATATACACACACACACTGTGTATTAACTATTTCATGTGTGTATGTATGCACATATATACGCATGCATATACATACGTTGTCGCTATATCACAATTTCACATTGAAGTTCATTCTTGTCTTTTACACTATATAGTGTGTGTACGTAGAATGTGTGTGTGTATGCATGTAAATGTTGCGTGCATATGGTAGCTTTTGGGTGTGTGAGGTGTTTGTGTGTGTAAAATGCTTTTATTAAATACATCACTTGAAATAATATATCACATAGACGGACGTGTGCGTGTGTGTATATGTTTGGAATTGTATGAATTTGTGTGTGCGCGTGTGTATGTTTTGTAAATATGTGAGCACAACTATACATAATTATATATATTGTATGTGTGTGTGCGTGTATATATATATATATATATATATATATATATATATATA
>NC_069002.1:18699372-18706775 GCF_001194135.2 Octopus bimaculoides
ATATATATATATATATATATATATATATATATATATATATATATATATATATATACATACATATATATATTCACATATAATTACATATATTGGAAAAATCACATGGAACATTGTGTGCTGTGTAAAGGTATGCAATCTATACATTGTGTCTGAGTGTGTGTGTGTGTGTGTGTATATATATTTATATATACTTACATTGTGTATAAATATATGCAATGCATGTGTGTGTGTGTGTTTATATATGAATCGTACATATCACTTCGTCTGTTCCGTGTACTGTTTATAAAGTTCGCTATTTCTTTTCATGATATCCAAACACGACCCTAACAACCGTTCAAAAGAGTCTCTTTGTAAAAATGCCACCTGTATGTCACCCACTGCGTATACGTTGGCTGACCGTGGTTTATTTTCTATAAGAGCCAGTTCTCCGAAATACGATCCTTTGCACAATCGACCCACCTCCTCTACTTCTCCTTCTGGGTCGTCTGGTTTATGGCAAATGGTGACCCTTATCTCACCCCTTTCCACAAAATACATACCGTCAGCTCCGTCACCCTGCTTGATGATCTGGGTTTGGTCCGAGTAGTTTTGCGAGACCAGTGCATCGGCCAAACTCATTCTTTCGTACTGGTCGAGCGATTTCAAAATGGGTACATTTTCCAGGAAATCCTCGTACATTTTGCGTTTATTGCAAGCTCTTTTCAGAACGATTCGCCGAAATGAATTTCGGTCCATCGCCCATAACATGCCCCCTTCCGACACAACAGTAACGGTCGCCGATCGCGGCTTGTTATACAAAAGTGCTAACTCACCGAAACTGCCCGTATCTACGAACTGGTGGACTTTCCTGGTAGTTCCGTTAGTTTCCACAAATACATCGTAAATTCCGCTGTCTATCACATAAAAATTATCTCCATCATCTCCTTGGGAGATCACTTCTTCCCCAGCACTCACCTTTTTCCCGAACATTGCATCAAGAACTTCCTGCATTTGGTCGGAATCTAAAGATCGGAATATTAAAATGCCGCTAACAGCTTCTGTCAGACGTCGACGTTGTTCGTCCGTTTTCGGGTGGACGACTTTCTCATCATCGTCATCAGCTTCGGGGTCATACTTTTCGGCTGAAACAGAATGTCGACGTGCAGCTCGATTCGAGAAATTGGTTTTAGGTTTCATCGATGATGGTTCTGGTTCTCCAGCTTCGCCCTCATCCACCATGATGTACATGGGGACCGTCTTAGGCTTCCGATTTTCTCGCACCCTCGTGAAATAGTCTATTGCGAAGTCGTAGATGTCAGCCGGCCTCTCTCGTAGAACTGCTACAGTGAAATCTCTCAGCATATCACCAAGACCCTCCGGGATTTCAAAGCTCATGACTTTTGTTTTGGGTTTTTTTTTGTAGCGGAGGAAAAAAATTTATTTTCTATCAAACAAAAAAATTATATTTTTTACGTATTTGTGAAAGTGAGAACAGAACAAAAAAAAAAAAATGAATATTCTTCGAATTTTTTTTCTCTCAAAAATACCCGATTCTCTAGTTGTAATTATAATAATTATGATAATCTTTTTGTTGTTGAATATTATGGATAATAATGATAATGTTATTTTTTGTTATTGTTGGTGGTGATTGCAGTAATAGCGGTAATAGTAGCACTAGTGGTAGTAGTAAATTGCAGTGGTGAAAATGGTTGGAATGATAATAGTGTTGGTGGTGGTTGTAAGACTTATTGTAGTGTTTGATTGTAATAGTACTAGTAGTAGTAGTTGTTGTTGTTGCTATAGTCGTAGTGGTTAGTAAGAAAATGTATTTTGTAGCTGTTATACTACTATTGCTAATAATAATAACAGTTTTCGTTGTTAATTTTAAGCTGGTGTTGGTGATGATGATGATGATGATGGTAAAGTTGTGTAAGTTGTTAAGCTGTAATTAATTTGTGATTAATCCAAAAAGCAAAGAAAAACGCCTTGTATATTACTGGTATACATTTATACACCCATGTGTGTGTCGATGTATATAATATCAGTGCATAGAGTACTCCAGTGTTAGCATCTCCACAACTTTAAGGTAACAACTTCTCCACAAAACGGTTCTAATACTGTTTGGAAACGGAGCTTCCTCATCAGCCTCCTCCACTTTGGTTCGACTTCTTCGCCATATACAGTTATTGTTGTTGTTGATTCCACAGTTTAATTTTTTTTTTTCCACCTTTTTTTTGGTTCTTTTGCTGGAGTTTCTTTCCGCCAACCGAGTAATATAAATTGCAACAGCAGCAACAAAAATAAGTTTCTCCGAAAGTATAATTAAATAATAAAAAAAAAAAAACAGAAACAAAACGAAAATGTAATAAACGAAAAAAAAAATGAAGATAAGAGAAACGGAAGAGGGGGGGAGAAAAAGCCCCACGAACTTGTCTCTTCGACAAACGTGTGTATTATATTGAAATAACGTGGTGGTTCCTGCTTGTCACTGCTGCTGCTGCTGCCTGTCAGTATTGTTAATGTTAGTAGTAGTAGTAGTAGTTGTAGTAGCAGTGGTAGTGGTTAAAGCAGCCGAAGTCACTGTAGTAGTATGTTGTTGTCGTCACTGGAGGAATTGTGTTCTTGCGGTTGTTGTTGTCGATGCTGGCATTTAACTGATTATTCCTGTTGTTGTTGTTCTACTTTCCTCCACTCAACTTGTTTCTCGGAAGCAAAATTCCTTTTCCCTTTCTGCATTTCGTTTTAAAATTTCTTTTTTCCTTCCTTTCTCATTCAAACTGTATTTTTCCTTTCTTTCATTCCTAATTCATTCTATCGCTCTCTTATTTTCCCATTCTTTCTTCATTCCTTCCTCGTTTATCTTTACTGCTGTTTTCTTATTCTTTTCTTTATTTTTTCCCCTTCTTTCTCCAGTCAGTCCATAAACATATTACATATAACATTTGTTAAAACTTGTCTCTCTCATATCCTCCTCGTTTGTGCACCTTGCTTTCTTTATGTATACATGTATGTATGTCACTCTTTTCTCCTCCTCTTTTTCAACTTTCGCGTGTGTTTGTTGGACAAAAACTTAAATCCAAGTAATCAGATTCCGCAGGATGGATCGATTTTAAGGGAATCCGTCCAAATATTTCTCTCTAAACGCAGGATCCATACTGTTTTTCCACGATTTAGTTTCGTCGCTTTTTCCCTTCTTTTTCTTCACATTCTACTCACTTTCTAGCTCTCTCTCTCACTCAACAGTAGCTTGATTAAAATGTCTATTTATCAGGCGCGTGTGTATGTGATTAAACTGGGAAAATGTGAATGAAAGAGCGGCGAACGACTATGAAAGAAAGTGTTACAATGAAAGAGAAAAAGTGTGTGAAGAACTTCGATGATGTGTGTGTGTGTTCACATTCTCTCTCCCTCCTCTCTCTCTTTCGCTCTCCACAAACACAAAGACAGATTGGTCTATAAACGTACCTGGGGAAATTTGTGTTTAGTTGGTACACGTCACATAACTATACACCCATGCACAAAATGCACACACAAAGCTGCAGTTAAAGGTGGAGGTTTTTTTTTCTGTGTTACTGCCTTGACGACGACAGTTGTCCGTCGTTTAAAGTTGTGAGATGTGAGAAGAAATTCAGGTCCTTGCCTTGAAAAGTCCCAACGAGAGAACAGTTTCTATATGTAGATATACACACATTGCACACACATATATACATATATATATATACGCATAAGGGTATAAGCAAAACATATATGTATATAGGTATACACATATACATTAAATATATGTCATATATATTTTATACATGTGTGTGTTGCTTTTCTCTACAACATGCGCGCGCTTCTCAGAGTCAACCAGTCAAACGGTCTTTCTCGTTCCGTTGCCATCTCTCGCTATTCATCCGCCTCTTTTCTGTATTATACACACCATCTGATATATATACTGCTGGATGTATGGAGCTATAATGGATATCGCTTATTATAATCAGAGGTAATGCAATTAGCTATTGCTTGTTGCTATCAAAACGAGTGGGTCCCAATACGCCTAATATATTGTAATATCGTTTACTTAATGTTATCATTCGATTACTGATGTAATAACGATATCAGACTAACTTTGCTGTTTGAAGAAGAGCAGAACGGATTACTGAAGTTTTTGACCCAGGAGGGGAATCATTATTATAACCTGAAAAGAAGAAAATATACCAAATCACAGCAAAAACTTTCTGAATTTTCTGAATAACGGTTTTTGCTGTTGTGTGTATATACGCATGTCTGTATGTGTGTGTTTTAACATACACATTTTTGTACATGTATGCGTGTATGTATGCGTCGACTTATCTTCTCAACCTTTCGGGGTCGATAAAATAAAAGTTCCAGTTTTGTTGTCTCTGGATGTAATCGACTTGCCCCTTTAAAGTTGCTGGCTTTGTACCCCAAATTTAGAGATAACTATTTTTATTAGGCCGGGGAATTGATAGAATCTAGAGATATCTTTTCCTTTCTGAGTTCAAATCCTGTCGAGTTTGCTTTCCTCATTTCTGGGCAGGGTAGTCTTAAGGCATAAACAAACAGGACGTATGCTTTGGATTGACACAGCACTAGGGGCTGGATCTATCTATTAAAAGACTGGGCTCCCCGGGGTATGGTTTGATTCAGTGGTTTATGATATTGTTAAGACGGTTCTGTCTCTGGGGTCGATAAAATTTAATTAATAAAACTCCACCACCTGAAATTTCTGGTCTTGTACCTATACTAAACATTATAATTAATATACTAATTATAATGTTAATTAAAAAAAAAAAAAAGCTGAAGTTTTAGTAGCGTTAAAAGTGAGGAAGTGAAAAAGCGCGCGAGTGTTGAGAGAAGGAAGAGGAGAAATAGAAGAGTGAAAGGTAGAGAGAAGTAAAGTGAGTGAGTGAGTGAATGAAGTGGAGGTTGTCTTTACAGCGTACCAAGTACTGAGAACAAGGAAAACCTTATTAACAACATAGCAGCAGCTGTTATAGTTGTAATAATGGAAGTAGTAGTGGGAGTAGTTACAATAGTCAAGGTAGCTGTAGTGGTGGGGGGTTATGAGGTTAGGTATGAGAAATGTAGAGCGTTGTTGTTTAGCACCAGGTCAGCTGATCAGGCAGATCCAGTATAACTCACAACTACACCAACCGTGACCTCACGTTTCGTTAAATGTTAATTGAAACTACATTATAGAACAGATTTTATATGCTAACGTTTTGCCAATCCCAGGTCAGATCCAGCCGTGACGATCACCTCCGATTTGGCTATCTACGAGATTAATTGACGTGTCTTTTTTTTTTCAACCCAGTAAGATAGTAGGATGTCATTTGAAGAAGATTCGGCTATTGTTTCTAGCAGGTCGGACGACCATGTAGCTTTCCCCTCAGTTGGCTCATGAAGCTTCCTGGTAATAGTAATAGTAGTAGTGGTGGTGGTAGTGGTGGTGGTAGTGGTGGTGGTAATTTTCTTATGCGTGACGCCTCACACTTTGCATAACGAGAACAACAATAATAATAATTTATTCTTCTCTAGACAGAGGGCCTGAAACTTTAGGGTAAGCAGTTTACATCGATGCCAGTGCCCAACTGCTACTTATTTAATCGACTCCCTAAAAGACGAAAGACAAAGTCGACTTGGCGGAATTTGAACGTAAAGACGGACCGCTAAACATTTTGCCCGGCGTGCTAACGATTCTACCAGCACCCCGCTTTAAAGAAAAAAAGAAACAAAAGAAAAAAAGAAACACAAACGGTTTGCTCGTATGTTCAATGTCCAATGTACCCCCTACCTCCATCGCCACCGCCGCCGCCGCCGCCGCCGCCACTACAACTAGCGCTGCTGTTGTATGTATTGCCCTGTTGCTAATATGAAAAGCGCTGAAGGCAGGCGGCGGTGACAACGCTACTCGTTTATCATGTGTAAAGCTTTGAATTTGTAGGGAGGACTGACAACCTGCGTATATATATATATATATATATATTTATATATACATATATGCAAATAAACATACATGCAGGCAGGCATACATTCATGTGTACGTTCGTATTTATTACACATGCGCGCACACATTCCAGCAGTGTAGAGATTTGTATGTATATGATGTGTACCTGTGGAACCTATATACGGCAGATAACAAGTGAGAGAGTGAGAGTTAAATATAATTACTGCTCTCTATGCACGTACTAGTTCAGATCAATAAAGATAATTGATTGACATTTCATCGATCATACAAATCCTTCAACAGGTGATTAACCCTATTGATGGTTTGGAGGAGAGCAGTCATTTATTTTGCATCCCATTCCACCCCTATCTCTAAATTGGACTTTATTTTATCGATCACAGAAGCGAGTAAGATAAAGTCGCTGTTTGAGCTCAGAAAGTAAAGGGAGGTAATTATTTCGGAGGCATTTTGTAAGACGCCTTAAACGAGTCTACCAACCTTGCTTCAAGAAACAAATATAAAGCATGACCCACAGAGACGCGCGTGTGCAACGGTGGGTGTGTATGCATTTAAAAAAAAAGCATACGCAAAAAACATACATATAAATTAGATAAAATATATGAAGATTAACAATTGTACAAATTTTATTAATCAAAATAATTCGTAATCCACTTTTTGTATGTAAAACCATAGCCATATATCTACAGGTTTGAGTCGACAACTCTGACCTAATGAGGTCTGAAATATGCAACATGAATTACACAGCAACATGAATTGCACATTCTTCCTTTACTTACAAGGAGATTTCTCTCCTGGAAATTTTTGTTTGGCGTCTCGCTGTGAAATTTGGTTTTGTTTGGTTGAAAAATGGTGACATTATTACAAGACAAATACATAAGTACCGACGCTTGTAAGTATAGATACACACACACACACACATACACACACACACACACACACACACACACTCATTTATACATTCACCCATTTTTTGTACATGTATGTAGGATGTATCTATCTACTTTATATATGGTTATATATGGATATGCACATTAGCATTCCGCTAAATCAGCCATGAATTTATACGGTAAATATATTTTATACTGACGAGTATACGACTGATAGACGAAACTAGTGCAGTGAACCTAGACTCGCTCATGGGACAGTTATTGCCTCTATCACTGTATACATATTATGCGCTTCATACGGCATTAAGAGTACCAACTCTTATTTCTTTCATTATAGGTGTTTCAGTACCCTTATTCTTTTACTCTCTCTTTTACTCTTTTACTTGTTTCAATCATTTGACTGTGGCCATACTGGAGCACCGCCTTTAGTCGAGCAAATCGACCTCAGGACTTATTCTTTGGAAGCCTAGTACTTATTCTATCGGTCTCTTTTGCCAAACCGCTAGGTTACGGAGACGTAAGCTCACCAGCATCGGTTCTCAAGCGATGTTGGGGGGGGGACA
>NC_069002.1:18706785-18714037 GCF_001194135.2 Octopus bimaculoides
ATATATATATATATATATATATATATATATATATACGACGGGCTTCTTTCAGTTTCCGTCTACCAAATCCATTCACAAGGCTTTGGTCGGCCCGAGGCTATAGTAGAAGACACTTGCCCAAGGTGCCACGCAGTGGGACTGAACCCGGAACCGTGTAGTTGGTAAGCAATCTACTGACCACACAGCCACTCCTACGCCTATAGTCACAATTGGTGACTATTGCATTTTTCTTTTATGGACGGTGGCGGACTAACTAGGTTGCTAGCTTGCCCGATGGCAAGTGGGCCCCTGTGCCATTAGAGTCCATATATGGGGGCGCATATTAGTATCTAAAGGGCCCATCCCTCAAGTTTGAGAATTTTTTTTATTCACTCGTGGAAGAATGCGTTAAATTATTTCAGCCTGGCTGCGTTTGTAGACAGTTGAAAAGAATACTTTTAACAAAAAGAAAAAATTAAATGATAGCAATGTGGTGGGCCACCTTGTAGTTGCGGGAGCCACCCCCTAGTCTCCAGGCAACCAATATCTTTAGATCCAGTTCGCCACTGTTTGTGGATATAGATGTGTGTGTGTGTGTGTGTACGTATGCTTGTGCGTGTACCCAAGTTTACGTTAATAAACTTAGGTAAACAGAATAGATAAGTTTTAATATATTGAGTTCATAACTAAGAGAAAATACAAGCGTAATTTGAATTTCTAATCTGTTGACTCATTGTATTAGAATATATCAGCCTTTATTTTATTGACAAATGGTAAACATGTACTGATAGAATTCAAACCTATTATTACCACACACACACACACACACACACACACACACACACACACACACACACACAACTAATTACAGGAAATACAAAACACAGGAGTTCACAGCAGTTGATTTAGCTCCGTGGGAAATCAGAGAAGGCTTCTGATAATGTCTGTAATTGCAGGTCCTTCATCAAAAAAGTAAGGCAACTTAGAAGTGTTTTTGCATCGGGATGATATTTACTTTTTCCTGCAAAAGCAGAAATAACGAACCTTGTTAGACCGCCGCAATTAAAAAGCTTCAATTAAATTCCCTTGTAAAATAAATATAAAATTTAGTAAAAGAATAGATGAGACATGTATGTATGTGGGTTTTTCTTACGTGTGTGTATGTATGCTGGCTTTCTTTTGTGAATGCATGCAGTATATTTCTCTGCCTGTTTAAGTGCTTGTGTAAATAATGACGTAAGTGTTCAAAATTTGATATTTTTGCAAGAGTTTGGAAGGTCGTATGTACTTTGTGTTTAACGAGATTACAAATATAATCTTAGATGAAATCTTTTGTAATTACTGTCAGACACTAACAAACCCAAAATACTGACATTTTGATTTAAAAACACTTCATCAATAGATAAATAAACCTTAAAGTGTGTTGGAACAGTTTATACTTTAGACCTTGAACTAAAAAAAGAACTTAACATTGTTTTGCAGACATGGATAACCGAAGTAACAAGAGTTGAGTAAGTTTCTCGGCAGAAAAATCTGTACAGAGAAGGGAAATGGGAGAACTTTCTTCGTTATTTTCATATTCTATTTATGAATATCTCAAAAGAACACAATCTGATATATGAATACAGAGAAAGACTCGTACCCATAAATCCTTCACCCATGATCTTTCTTGCAATAATTCTTTTTATTAAGAGCCTGAAAAAAATGCAAGGTACAGTCCTTCGCTGGAATAGAATTACCAAACAGGGAAGTGATGAAGCAAAATGAAAAGGAAGGTTATGAATACTTTGGCATACAATGAAATCGTGGAGAAGTTAACAAAAGAACAGCCGAGGAAAGAATATGTCCGGAGGCTAATATTAGAGTGGCGCTCAAAATTGACTGGACGGAATAAAATCCAAGCTGTGAATACATGGGTGATAGCATCACTTCGGTATGGAATTGGAATCATAAACTGACAGAAGAAAGAACTGATAAGTATGAATACGAAGACACGGAAACTATTGAAAGTGCAGAGAACATTTCATCTCAGCAGAGAGTTTTGATCAGTTTCAGAACTGTGCTGAATCAGGGGAAAACATTTAAGTCAGGTATGTAAAAATGCCGTGGAACCATTGTTAATGCATGTGAAGAAGTCCAGCATCATAAAAACTTAAAATTGTGCTAAAAAAGAGAAATTTAAAAAGGATAAAAATACACATGCATGCATGCACGGACGCACGCACGCACGCACGCACGCACGCACGCACGCACACGCACACACACACGCGCACACACACACACACACACACACGCAAAAAATGGCAGGGAAAGGGGAAAATGTACGGTCAGTTTGCAAGAGACACGTGTGCAAAGACAGATACAGAAGGCCGGTCGCTATGGATGTGGAGGAGTGACCTGAAGATAGAAACAGAAGCACTTGTATGCATGGCATAAGAACAAGCATTGAGGACAAACATTATGAGCGAAAACTGAGAGCGAAAAATACAGAATACGTGATGAGAGGGGTGAAGCAGTGTAGCACATTGTTATCGGATGTCCGAAATTGACACAACGTGAATAGAAAAGACATGACAATGTGACAGGGATGACCCATTGGGCGCTTTATGGAAATTATGGCCTACAAAATCAAAGAGGTGGTATGATCAAATCTCAGAAGGAGTTATTAAGAATGAGGTTTGCAAAATCCTGTAGGATGCAACCATTCGGTGTGACCATTAGATTAAATATCGGAAACACGCCCGATTATGATGAAGAGAAAAGAAAAGAAAAACATGCCTGATATATGATGAAGCATGACCTGGTGACATCGGGATCGAAGAGAAGAAGAAAAAGTGAACAACTATGATGAATTGAAGTGGGAAATATGCAAGTCGTGAGCAACGAAGAGAATGGACGTATAGCAATGGTTATTGGCGCTCTCGGAAGTAGCAGCACTCAGCTATCAACATGGCTGAAAACGAATGTACAGGTAGAACACTCTCCATCATCCCAGCAAAATAAGCTGGGAGGCTTCATGAAACAACAGCAACAATAATAATCCTTTCTACTATAAGTACAAGGCCTGAAATTTGACTGGAGGGGACTAATCGATTACATCGACCCCAGTGTTTCACTGGTACTTAATTTATCGACTTCGAAAGGATGAAAATCAATGATGACCTCGGTGAAATTTGAACCCAGATCATAGCGGCAGATGAAATGCCGCTAAGCATTTCACCCGGCGTGCTAACGATTCTGCCAGCTCGCCACCTTAATAATAATAATGATGATAATAATAATAATAATAATAATAATAATAATAATAATAATAATAATAATAATAATAATAATAATAATAATAATAATAATAATAATAATAATAATAAGTCTCTGGGTGAGACTTGGATCCAACTTGTACAAATGCAAAACAAAAGTCAAACATAAAATAATAATAATAATAATAATAATAATAATAATAATAATAATAATAATAATAATAATAATAATATCTATCCTTCACTTACTATAGGGTGCTGGGTGTGTCTTGGCAAGTGATTGCAACAAACATGCAGATTAAAAGTAAACAACAACAATAACAACAATAATTTTCTTTAATGACCACAAAAAGGTTTACATCACGAAAAACATTATTGACGGCACAAGACAAAACATTGAATGTGTGTGTGTGTGTGTGTGTGTGCGTGTGTGTGTGTACGTGTTTGTTGTAAAGGTTTTGCGTGTAAGCAAATTTAACGTAATAAAAATGTGCATTTTAACAGTATGTAATCGTCAGTAGGGAGCATTTTGAGGGCTGCTCATGGAAAAACTCCACAAAACCACGTGTACCCTGACTTTTGGGGCAGGTGCCTTTTCTCAATTCCTCATCTCCAATTACAACCGTATGCCCAGTGCAGACCCGTTCACCCGCACCATTCTCGCCACTCTCATCCGTCTTTCAAAAAAATTGACTAAAAGTAACTCTTAATTTTCCACCCTTATTTTCCTCTTCAAGTTAAACTTGAAGAAGTTGATCAGAGATTGGCCAAAGAGAAAAGTGTTTGACTCTAGCCCCTCCAGGATCGAAAAGGACGAAAAAAACATACGATCCCTTAATATTTGAAATAGGAAGAGTTTGGAGTATGAGAACTGTAAAGGCCGTGCCTATGATAATTGGTGCGGAGGAAATAGTAAGTGAAGTTATAGACAAATGACTGAAAGAAACTGTAATAGAATGCTCGATAGAGCTCCTACAGAAAGTTTGTCTCTTAGGGACAGTAAGGATTATCAGGAGGGTTTTAAGCACTTGAAAGACTGCTGAAAACTTGTGGATCCCTAAGGTTACAAGTAGTAAGTAACCCGCTACCCACATCAATTCTAAAAGGATTAAGGCCGAACCTGAGCCAAACCAAAGAATAATATTCCTTTCTACTAAAGGCACAAGGCCTGACATTTTTGGGGAGGGAACCAGTCGATTCCATGGATCCTAGTGTTTCACTGGTACTTAATATATCGACCCCGAAAGGATGAAAGGCAAAGTCGACCCCGATGAAATTTGAACTCGTAACGACGGACGAAATGCCGCTAAGCTTTTCGTCCGGTGTGCTAACGATTCTACCAACTCGCCGCCTTAGAAGTAGTGGTAGTATAGTAGTAGTGGTGGTGGTGGTGGTGGTTGTGGTGGTGGTGATGGTGGTGGTGGTGATGGTGGTGGTAGTAGTTGTAGTAGTAGTAGTCCTTTCTACTGTAGGCACAAGGCCTGAAATTTGAGGAACGGGACTAGTCGATTACATCGACCCCAGTGTTTCGCTGGTACTTAATTTATCGGCCCCGAAAGGGTGAAACGCGAAGTCGACCGCGGAGGAATTTGAAATCAGAATTAGCTACAATAATGATAATTAACTGGTTCATTACCACAAGAGCCTGGAGCCAAATTAAGAGATCCACACTATAATTAGGAGGTACATATTACGTGTTTTAATAAATATTGAATTCTATCTTTATACACATCTTGCTTCACTCTTAACCAGAGTTCATCATAGAATTAATAGAGAAGTTGTGCTTATATAAGTAAATGTAGGAGATGGCAGGGAAGGGACAGAGAATCAAAAGACACATGTTCGGTGGGTGAGATGGAGTGAGGGCGCTGATGGAGAAGGGAAGGGCGGTTATACGTTGTTATTTTATGAATGTGCCTAATTTCAAAGAAATGCAGGAGAGGAGGCGGCGGAAACAGCGGTAAATAATGGTTAAGTGATTAGAAAACGATTGTGGTTTGTGCGATGGCGAAATTAGGAGCAATTAATGATTAAGTCGTAGAATACCGAAGAGGCCAGATTTGTGAGAGCCATAAAGCGCTTTGTGTTTTTATATTTGTGACATTTTTTAGCAATTTTGGTGATCCAGGAAACATCAAATGTCTTTTGCAGATTATTTGTAGCTCTGCGGGTGAGCAATATAAAAGATATATTAGGGATGTGGAGGTATACTTTATTTATCATTTATTTATGCTATCAAACGTTGAGTTTATATAACTATAATTTATATAACTATAATTTATATAAGTACAATATAAGAAGAAAGAGGAGGAGGAGGAGGAGACGGTGATAGAAGAATGATTGAAGGAGTAGGAGTAAATTGCTGTGTTATTACCTCATATCTTAATTTTCATATTTGTTTTCATTTCAAGATATGTCCCTTTATTAAAATCAGTCTAAGAAAGCAATAATAAACAGAGGTGAACTATTATACATATCCGGGTTTGCTTTATCGCGTCTTCCAGGCCACATTCCAAGACATCCTGGCACTTGAGACTTCACTCCAGTCATTAAAAACCCTCTTTTGACACTTGTTATCATCTTTATGCCTGTTTGTATTTATATGTGACTGCATACGGACTTGCAGGTTTTCCCACTTATTTTTCACTGAGATTTTAGTCTTTATTACAGACTTAAAGAGTTAATATTTGTTGTGACGCTGGGTTACTGTTCGTAATGAGACATAGTTTCGTGATTTTCGCTCATCAGATAAACCATTTCTGACTGTTAGGTTATCATGTTTGTTTGAAACTAATAAAATTGTGCAATCTTTGACAAAACTGGATATAAAAAGTGTTACATCGCAATACTACACAGTGGCTGTGTGAGCTAGGAAATCCTCGTCGCCACTGTTATATCGCATTGCGATATAACAAAAAGGAAACAAGCGATATAGAAAAAATATATATAAGAATAATTTATGAAAATAATCTATACAAATTGATACTACTTTCATTGCGTGTGACGCGTGGTTTCCTGGTTTATAGACTCATCCACCACACGGGATCAATCACACGGGATCTATGCTATTTTGGTTCACTTTCCTACGGCGCAAGTTTGCTCCATTGTATAACACTTTTAGTTCTTTCTCGAAATATGAACTAAGAAGTATAACAATGAAAGTCAAAATCTGGACAAGTTAAAGAATTATATTAAACCTATTCAGAATGAGAAGCGGTGAGAATAATTAACATTTTTTGATCTTTAACTTCTAAAGTTTCACAGTAAAGCATTCTTCATGTTGGTTTGAGCTGTGATGGCTCTAATTAACAATTTTGTTGTGGATGATATCGTTTCCCTAAAGACGAAATCCGAACGAAATCCATCAAATATAAGGCGATAGTCAGTTTCCTGATAATGAATCCATTCTCCAAGAAAAAACAAAATTCTTCTTATCTATCGAGAGCCAAATTAATGTCTTTTGTTTTTTAAAGAACATTTACAAGTCAATCGTGAATAATAGAAAGTATGTATATTTTCATTAAAACGTCGTCAGAAATGAGGAGAAATGAGGTCGAAAATGAGGTGAAATGATATTTTGGAGTGTATATGTATGTGAAAAGTTGGGAAAATCAAAAGCTAGAAGAAAGAAAATTTGTGGAGTGCAGCAAAATGAGATAAAAAAAAAAAATCAATAGACATTTAACTCGATATGATTGGATCAAGTTTTAGACTGAAACAAATCACTGAAACATTTACGGTGTTAAGGTTCCAGATATTTGGAGGAGGCTTTGACTTGGTAAAATTTCACATGAGAACTTTTCTTTATGCAAATTGAGAATTATTGATGTTATATCGTATTTTCTTTATTTCTTTTTCGAAGTAATTTAGGCAGAAGGTTCATAAGCACATCGAAAGGGTTTATCAAAACGTCCGTGACTGGAGAATAGGTTTTTGAGCCAGGGTCTGAATATAAGATACAAAAAAAAATGTATTATGAAAATATAGAAAATATAGACAGTGTGTGTGTGTGTGTC
>NC_069002.1:18714047-18715486 GCF_001194135.2 Octopus bimaculoides
GTGTGTGTGTGTGTGTGTGTGTGGATGGAGGCATCCCTTCACAACCATGCGGTCGTCCGTTCTGTCCTAGTTCATGGCATTTGTTGTCCGGGCTTTAGATCGACTTGGGAATCAGCTTAGACGGAAACACTCTAGTAACACATCCTATAATTCAAGTTTTAGCAATGTGTAACCGCATTAATAACTGGACACAGAATTCCAATCACAATACTATTTACTTCCAGTCATTCACAGAACTTTTTTCAATGCGTCTATTTATAGATTTCCTTGCTCCCTACATATGTGCCTGTGTAACAGTCTGTATCTATTTTAATATCTGTCTATCTATCTATCTATCTGTCTATCTATCTATCTATCTATCTATCTATCTATCTATCTATCTATCTATCTATCTATCTATCTCCAGACCCTCTCCACTCTCTCTCTCTCTCTAATTCGCTCCTTATAGGATTGCATGAAGGCACCAGACATGCTACAAAATGCTGTCTGATTTGCTTCTCATCTCATGAAACTATTAGAAGCTCATAAAAACGTATTATGTTTATTAAATAATATTTATCTCTTCAATGGAGTACCTTTTTTGTAGATCTTACTATCACGGAACAGTACACTATGTGTGTGTGTGAATGTGTGTGTGCGTGTTTGTGTGTGTGTTTATACATATGTGTGTGTGTGTGTGTGTGTGTGTGTGTGTGTGTGTGTGTGTATAAGGAGAATTCTCAAAAAAAAGACACAACAAAAGACGAAGACAGGTGGTGTAGACAACAAACAGATGTATTAGTATAACGCTCGGGAAGTGAAAAAGTCTTTAACGTTTCGAGCCTACGCTCTTCCACAGAAAGGAACACAGAAAGAAACAAAGAGAGAAAAAAGCAGAATGTGTAGTGGCTCATACATATATCAACACGGATAAACATTTATGAACGGTCTTCTTTCTTTTATATCTCCGAAGAATGGTTGTGTAGCTTCAATGTGATTACCATTTCGATTTCATTCGGATAAGTTACATAATCATGAAACGATCGTAAGAATTTTTATACATCTCTTTATTCTATATTGTATATAATTTACGTGACAATGCAGTTCTATATGTTAATATACTTCTTGCTGTAAGGTAGCGAGCTGGCAGAAATGTTAGCATACCGAGCGAACTGCTTAGCGGTGTTTCGTCTCTCTCTCTCTCTCTGAGTTCAAATCCCGCCGCGGTTGACTTTGCCTTTCATTCTTTCGGTGTCGATAAATTAAGTACCACTTACGCACTGGGGTCGATCTAATCGACTGGCCCCTTCCCCAAAATTTCGGGCCTTGTGACTGCTCTTTTGGTCTATTTTATATTCTTAAACATCTCTTCCAGGACCTTTGGGCAATGTTCCAATCTGAGCATTTAACTGGTCATACCTAATATATTTTGTTCTAAAAAAACATACTTTATATATATA
>NC_069002.1:18715825-18718470 GCF_001194135.2 Octopus bimaculoides
TATATATATATATATATGATGAATTTAAGTGCTTTCAGAATGTTGTTCATTTTGGGATCCCGAGTGAGCTTAGGTAGATTTTGTACAATAGTGTTGAATGCCTCATTGTTTCTAGGGTTGTGAGTTGATATATACAGTAGTATTTTGAGATAAGGTGTGTTACATTTCGTTTCCCTGAGTGTTTTAATGCTTAATTTCTTGGCAAGTGAGGGTGGATGTTGTCATTCAGCTAGTGTTGTGCTGAGGTCTTGAAGACTGAGGTCCCTTGTATTTTCACCAGACTCTATTTTGCAAATCCTTTTCGCTAAATTAAAGGGGATATTTATTTTGATGGATTTCGTGTGATATTGATTCGAGTTCGTTGGTTTATGATAAATCTCAGTAACAATTTGGTTGTTGATATTTTTTTTAATCATAGTATCCATGTAAGGGAACTGTTCTTTGCTATATTCTATTGTAAATTAAATGTTATGGTTTATATCCTTTAGTATTGATTTGAATTCCAAAAGTTTGTCAATGGTCTCTTTCCAAATGTTAAAGCAGTCATCCATATATCCTTTCCAGTTCTCTCTTATATAATGGTGAAATGGATATTCATACTTTTGCAGTGAATTCTTATATGGTGTATTCAAGATATCCCATTATTAGAAGAATGAACTCTTCTAAAGACTCACAAAGTGCCCGATGGAGCTGTGAATCTGGGTGAGGGATTAAGTCTATCATCGATGAAGACTAAAGCAAGACGCACAGATTTTGATCAAATATCGCGAAGCATGTAGTTTGACAGTCTTGCAGTTTGGTGAGATTATCTGTCTCGAGTGGATCCCAAAAGAGGTTTGACCTTCGTTGAATTTGAACTCAGGCCCCAGAGATACAAAGCAAATATCGCATCCATTCTGTCCGTGATCATTTTTCGGAAAATGTTCATATTCTTAGATAGTCATCCCTTTTTCGAGCAACACCAGTTTTGCCACGATGACTACCATCATATATATATATATATATATATATATATATATATATATATATATATAATGCTAAACCTCCTTGGCTGCAAGATTAGAGAAGTGAAAGCTATCTCGTCTGATCCAGCTAATCGAACATATCGGTGATTTTGTATTGATTTAGCTGCTATCTTCGTCATCTTTTTGTCTTTTTCATTCCATTGTTACCAATCAAATAAGAGGCCGCCATGTTACCTACATGCCAATCGATTGAACCTCCCCTCCCCCATTCTTCTACTCTATTGTTTCTCCATTATGTTTGAAAGGAAACATCATATTTCCGAGATACATAAATACATACATGCATACATACATACACTCATACATACATACATACACACATACATACATACATACATACATACATACATACATACATACATGGTGGTTGTCTACTCCTTACACAGAGTTTGACCACCTCCTGCACCTACACCTTATCCCTTTCATGGTGTCTAATGTGGCTTTTTAAACCAGACATACATACATACATACATATACTACACTCACACATTTACGCACAGGTACACACACACACACATACACACACACACACACACGCACGCGAGTTGGCAAGCGAGTCTAAACACAGTTAGAAGATATGCTAGAAATAGCAGCTAAACCAAATATTCCTTAACTGAACACATGCACCAGAATTGTCTTAAAGAATGAATTCGTCGTCACTGACCAAATAGGAATGGTCGCTTCTGGAATAGCTTCATACCATGAACAGCTCGATTACAGCTAAACAACAATAAAAACAACAGCCTTCCTTTGATCTTGTCTGGTCAAACAATGTATACAGTTTGGTAAGCAATAGAAAAGGCTCCGTGTGAAGTGGGACTCATTGTTGGTGAAGTAAATAAATTGTGTAGTTAAGACGTTTCGTTTCGCAACCGCATGATTTCAGTTACGTTCCCAGCGTGCGGCTTTTTGGGGCCACTGTCATCTATAATTGATCTATGCCTGTGTGTTTGTAAGCGGAAACTGTGCGAAGTGTGTGTGTGTGTGTGTGTGTGTACATCTTTGTTTTCGTGTTTGTGTTTCCACGTTTAACAACCGGTGCTGGTTTATTTACGCTCTCCAAATTTAATAGCTGCAACCGAGTGACACAGAAATAAAAGACTTAAAAAAGACTGAAAAGAAATAAAATACACAGGATGAGGACTGTCTGTCTGTGTTTCATTGTAGGTCTGCTTACAATGAAACACAGCAGTCCTTAATAATACTGTTTTCTGGGCGTGCACTAGACTAGGTTTCATGCCTATTTTCTCTATCCATTTGTTTAATCTTTAGGAAGAGTTCCTAATGATCCTATACCAACAGGGTGTGGTGGACGAGATTAAAGGAACTGAAAACAAACATTTTCTCTTCGGCCAATCCTTGATGAACTTCTTCAAGTTTCACTTGAAAAGGAAAATAAGAGTAGAGAGGTAAGTGTTGTTTCCTAGTCTTTTTGCCGAAAGGGAGCTGAAAGTGGCGAGAATGGTACGAGTGAACGGGCCTGCCCTGAGCATATGCCTCTAGCTAGAAAGAGAAAAGGAAACGAAAAAAGGGTACCTGCCTCAAAAGTCAGGGTACCCATGGTTTTTATAGGGTTTTTCCATGAGCAGCCCTCGAACGTCTCCTCCCTATTGAGGATTA
>NC_069002.1:18719150-18726080 GCF_001194135.2 Octopus bimaculoides
TGTGTGTGTGTGTGTGTGTGTGTGTGTGTGTGTGTGTGTGTGTGTGTGTGTGTATTTGTACGCTCTGGCGTACCGGTACTCGTGACTGAGCATGGGCCAAATAGCTCGAAACAGTTAGTTATACCTGCAAGAGGGTAATAGGGGTTCGCTCTCCCTGCCAACAATATATTGTATATAAAGGGTGCAGAGTCGTACCGACAACTAGCTGGCGGAGAATATGCTTAGGGTTAAACTAGTAATAACACGAAACAACCACTTTCATGTGGCGACTGACTTTACTTTTGTGTGTGTATATATATATATAATGTTTAATAGACACACACGCACTCACATCTGTAATAGAAGAAAATCTGTTATAGGCTCCCGGAAATTCTTCAATTTTTCCATATCAGCAGCAGCAGCAACGGCGGCGGCGGTAGTAGTAGTAGTAGTAGTAGTAGTAGTAGTAGTAGTAGTAGTAGTAGTAGTAGTAGTAGTATTAGTAGTAGTAGTTGTCGTGGTAGATGATACAGAAGCAGAAGTAGAAAAATGCGAAGGAAGAATGAAAAGAGGAAGAGGAAGAAGGAGAGGAGGAGGGGATGTATAAAGATGTTGTGTGCGAGTTGCTTCATCAGTTGCTGCTGCTGGTGGTGTTACACTTAAAAAAAAAAACGGTTTTATTGTATGTGTGAGAGTATTTAAGGTATTTCCTACATTTAGAATTGGGAGTAGCCTATCATTTCTCTTCTCTTCAATTATAATGAGCTTTCGCCTCCAACCCCGCCTCCCCTCTAATACATATCTAGTTTTCTCACTCATACATCCCATGTCCTTTTTAACTTGTCTGCACTCCAAACTCAAGTACAGACTGGAATTTTTGAATAACTTACGTTATTATTACTATTATTATTATTCTTATTGTTGTTGTTGTTGTTTATCGCAAGGACGAGCGCTCTGTGTGTTATCCACTAGTTTTTCATTGTTATAAGTCTATTTCTGTTGCCTATTTGTTGAATAGTGTGTCGATATTTTGAGCAGACCATAAGGGTCTGTGCAAAAGTTAATAACATCTGTTCTAAAGGGAGAAATTTCGGAAAGTAAGTTTTTCTTTCCCAAAAGTTGTTTAAAAAAAATTCGCTATGGCGGAGTCTTCTTCGCCAAACGAAGACGAGAGGCTGGTGGGAGGTAGATTTGAAGGCGAAATTGATTTTCCCAGTCAGTCTTCAACAAACATACGAAAACGTGGTACCCCCCCACCACTACCACCACCAGCAGCGTATACACTGAGGAAAACGATAACTTATAAGATAATAGGAGTTAAAGGTCGTAGATTAGAACGAGTGACAAATCGAAAAATGTTTGTCCAGTGTGGAACACTAAAACCTACGTTGCAAGAGGGAAGAGATGTGGCACTGTAGAGATGAAATTGTCCACAAAGGAAGAGGCAAGAAAGCACTGTACTTTGGCCATCGAAAATGTTTCTGGGACCCATAGACCTGGAACGTAGAATGGTGAAAATAAAAATTGCAGACATATAATCAGAAATAGAGATTGATGGTTGGTGGCAGCTGTCCGCCTGGACAAAGAGGACAAAACAGATATTCTACAGGCGAGGAAACTGCACGAACAAAACTATTTGGAGTAAAACTTAGAGTTGTGAGTGCAAATGTATAACGAAAATTTAGAAATATTTCTGGACATCATAAATTCGACGGATGACACCAACTTCCACTTAGCTGTTGAGAGTAGAAATCCGAAGTGTCATTAGTATGAGGACACGAATCATCTAAAGACCTTTTGTCCGCAACAAAAGAGGGAACAGAAACCCCGACTTTTGCCGACACCGTCACATCAACAACTGCAACAACAACATCAACAACAACAGCAGCAAATGGAAGAAAGAACTCACCAGCATCTTATGGTTTCCACATACCAGACAGCAGTAAAAGCAAGAGCACCAGAATTACCCAAAACAAGAACTTTATTATCGAAAGGAAAACAGCAAAAATCTCTGAAAGACATGCTCCTTCCATGTTCGGAGTAGTCAGAAATGCCTAAATGGCAAAATGTCGGCAGGTTTACCCAAATAACAAATAAATAAAAACACATTGAAACGAATACAAAAAAACTGACCAGGAAGGGGAAATGCCTTTTGAGAACAAATACGAAAATACCACCTCCAACAACAGCCATAGCAGTACCATCAACAACAGCAACATTATCTCCATCACTACCATCATCACCACCACTATCACAGACACCACCACTATCACACAGACACCACCATTATCACAGGCATAACTCAGTTCACATATACAGCTCTCACGTCACACATTCCAACACCATCGTTAACAACACAACAATAGACACAAACAGTAAAGACATGATGGGACACATATACAACCTTACAAACATCACACACACAAACACACACCGATTTTGTCACACCAACAAACAACATACCAACGCACATAAAATTCAAACTAACATCACAAAACACATACAACGCCATAAAAACTAAATATCCTGGAGAAAGGGCTTTCACGAGAAATATCAACAAAACACTGTATGAAGACCTGCTCGTGGAAACATCCGCATATAACCACAGGGACGGAACAGCCATTACCACGTTGCCAACAAAAACACTGTAAGTAAACTTTTCTGCACCTATTCGTTAATCTGACATGGCCTTGCTTAGGATAGACCGCATAAATTTACGTGGCCTGGAGTCGTCTTAGAAACAGGGCCATCTACTCAACGACTTCAGGTCATTATAGTGACCATCAGTGATACTAGACTCTCCGACCAATAAGCGATCATTCCCATTTTCGATGGATACAATATATATTCATCCCCATGTCAGTCGAGAATGGGATGTGGAGCTGCGGCGTTGTTCTGGCGAGGTCTGGATTTCAAGACAAGGGCTATCTTCCTGGAGCCAGAAGGTGAGTTGGTGGCCCTATATGTGAACCGAAGTAACGGTGTGGTGGTGGTGGTGGTGCTGCTGCTGCTGCTGTCAGACACGTGGATATTTATGCTCCGATAGGAGCAGGTTACTAGATTTCTTCTGGAGGTTATCTTAGATAAATTAGAAGAGGCGTTTAGGTGCAGCATTGTAAGTGACGTGCTGGTGGCGAGATTGGCCTTGGACGAATTCTTCAATACTAAACACGATGGTGCGTGCTGTAAGATAAGAAGGAACAAAAGCCGCTTGATGAGTCCGAGTGACAGAGGCGCAACGAAGTCACAATTCGGTCTTTGGTGGACCAGCATTGGTGCACGGTACTCGCGCCCGAATAGATGTGTGCGACTTTTCAGCAACACTTCGCCCAACTGTTTGGGATGAATAGCAGGCCGGATAACAGGATGGACTATTATGCTTACCTCAACACCAAATCACGAACTCTTCAAATGGGTGGGGACACGGACCGTTGTGAAATACGGGATGCGATAATAGGATGCACAAGGAAAAAATCGCCTTGAGAGAATGGTCGGTCCAATGAGTTTTACTTTTACATGCCAGACTTGTTATGCGGCCTCTTAGTAGATATCCACTGTAACAGGAAGCAGAGCGGGAGAATTCCCAAGTCTGCGAATCAAGGAGCAGAAGCACTGCTACGAATGGAATCAAACAAGGGAGTTGAAATAGAAAATTTTAGGCCCATAATACTGTTGAACGCAGACTTAAAAATTTTGACCAAGGTATTAGCAAATAGGTTGGTGTTTGTCGTCGAGGAACTGATTGGTGATGTGAAAACACGTGCCGTACCAAGAAGATCAACCTACGGCACCCTCCACCTCATGCAATACATCATATATAGGGTGGAGAATGAAGCTGGCATGGGTGCGTCCTTGATGAGTTTCACATTTCACTCCCATACTATTTTTATTGTATTGTCCTCTACCGTCCCCAATGCTTTTATATGAACACTCACTGGTGAATGAAAAAAAAAAGAAACAAGATTATTATTATAAGGCGGTGATTTTTATTAGAACGCAGTGACCTGGCGGAAACATTAGCCCGTTGGACGGAACACTTTGCGGTATTTCGCCTGTCGCTACCTTCTGAGTTCAAATTTCACCGATGTCGACTTTGCCTTTCATCCTTTCGGGGTCACTAAATTAAGTACCAGTGAAATACTGTACTCAATGTAATCGACCCACACTTCCGCAAATTTCGGTCGCGATGTAGGTGTGTTTCTTTGGAGGGTTGGTTAATGGAGCACCGATGTTGTACAGGTGTCAATTTCTATGGTTTTTCCACAGTAGTGGCTCTAGGGCCAATGCATAAAGAGGAGACAAGAGCAGACACGCTTGATAGCTGGAGCGCACGATATTGAATAGTTCCGATAGGTAACCATTCACCCAAGCTACCGAACAGATGTCAGTATACATTGCAACGATCCCGTCGCGAAGAACGGGACCGAAACCGGCCGCCATGTGAATGGCTGCCAAGTGTTAGTGGTCGATCCTATTGAAAGTTTTACACCCACCCACACACACACACACTCCTTCTCTCTCTGAAAGAAATCGGTCGTGTTCGAACTTCTCCAGGTTTAAAGTGTTTGCGATACAGGATTTTAATTAAAAGTACACGTGTCTATGGTATATTCAGCCAATTGCTTTCTAATTCAGCTAACATGTAATTAATTTGACTCGTTCGAAGAAATGAATAATCATCGCCGAAACTGACGATGATCCATTTTCATATATTTTTGCATCTGTTTCCCTACGAAAGAGAAAGGGAGGGAGAGGGAGGGAGAGAGGGGGAGAGGTAAGAGAGAGAGAGGAGAAGTAAGAGAGAGAAGGAAAACGTGATATACAATCCTGCTCCCTCTCTATTTGCGTGAGTTTTGTAAATATATTAATTTTAGCCTACATTTTTATAACCTCAATTTATCCCTTTCTTTATCCACAATTACTCAAGCCCCACCATCCATCTCCCCCCTTCTTCGTTGGTGTTATTATAGTAACAACAACAACAACAACCCTATTATAATTATTATCATTACTGTTATATACTTTTACATAATAGACGTCTATTCTACTCGGTTTAGGCGTCTCGGAGGAATTTCACTCAAAGAAAAACGCGTGGAATAAAGAGAGGAATCTTGCTTGAAATAAAAAGGTATGCGTGTGAGTATATGTATGTATGTGTACATGCTTGTATGTATGTATGTATGCATGTATGTATGTATGTATGTATGTATGCATGCATGTATGTATGTATGTATGCATACATGCATATATGTATGCGTGTTTCTGTGTATGTATGTATGTATGTATGTATGTATGTATGTATTGTGTGCGTTAAACAATGTGTGGTAACTATAGAGGTATTGCTCTGCTATCAGCTGCTGACAAAGTTCTGGCAAATATTCTTCTTACCCACCTGAATGGATGTCTCGTAAATGATGTCCTGCCTGAATCTCAATGTAACAAAGGATATTATTTTCAAGACAGATGCAGGTGAAATGCTATGAGTAGAATATGGATCTTGTCCAGGTATTCATTGATTTAACCAAGCCCTTTGATACAGTGAATAAGGCTTTGCTATGGAAACTACTTGGCAAACTTGGATGTCCGGATCACTTTGTATCTATAACCAAATCATTTCATGATGGGATGGAGGCTTGGGTCAATTTTGGTGGTGGCATGGCGGGACCCATTCCTGTAGAGAATGGTGTCAAGCAGGATGACATCCTTGCTCCAACTCTCTTTCTTTGTACTTTGCTGCTGTTTTTACTCATGCTCTTGCTAAGGTTAGCTCTCTGGGAATATATGTTAGATATCGATCTTTTGACCGACTTTCCAATCTGCACCGATTTGCAGCCAATTCAAAAGTTTACTAATCTATTATCTGTGACCTCCTTTATGCAGATGACTATGACTTAGTCACTTGCACAGTGGATGACATGCAAATACTCATGAATCGTATTTCTGCTTCTTGCAAGGCATTTGGACACAGCATTAGCCTGGACAAGACTGTTGTAATGTTCCATCCTGCACCAGGAAATCTATATATGGAACCAGCTATCTTGGAACAATACTGAAAGTGGTAGACAAGTTTGTCTACCTGGGCAGCACACTCAGCCGTTCTTGCTCCCTGGATGATGAAATATTTTTCAGGCTATAGAGAGCAACTGATTCCTTCTGGTCTCTTCAGTCTTGTGTCTGGTCCCAGTATGGCACCACAGGGGAAATAAAATAAAAATATAAATTGCTGTGTAACGTGCATGTGTACTGACATCGCTCCTTTACTCATATGAGACATGGACCATTTATAAACATCATGTAAGGGTCCATGAACACTTTCATCAGCGATGTCTCAGACACATTCTGAATGTTGGCTGGACCTTAAAAACTCCAGACACACAGGCCCTGAGAAAAGCTGATATTTTGAGTATTGAGAAGATGGTGACCTTATTAGAATGAAGGATAGTAGGATCCCTAAACAGATGCTATATGGGGAACTTGTTAGTGGAAAGAGACCCCGGTAGAAACCAAGGCTACGATTTAAGACTGTGTCAAGTCCTCATTAAAGGCGTGTAATGTGCAGGGGTCTGACTGGGAGCGCAATGCCTGTCATCACCATAGATGGAGGGAGCAGGTTAAGGAAGGGGTCGACACCTTTGAAAGAGCATGTATTCTGCATGAAGAATTTATGCGTGCTGCTCGAAAGCGCACTGCTAGTGTAGTGAAAATGGAGCCACAAATGTAAAATATAAGTTAGTTCTAGAGTGCACAATGTTAGTAAAGGTCAGCAATAGGCTTCCTTGGTCACGAGTGGACGGCCATCATCATGTGTGTGTTGTATGTATGGATGCATGTATACACCTATGGATTTACAAGTGCAATATGATTATATATATACATGCACGTGCGTACACACACACATACACACACACACACACACACACACACACACACACACACACACACACACACACA
>NC_069002.1:18726302-18731044 GCF_001194135.2 Octopus bimaculoides
ACACACACACACACACACACACACACACACACACACACACACACACACACACACACACACACATATACACACATATATATATATATATGAAATTTACAGAAAAACGAAGACAGGTGTATTAGTTTAACTCTCGAGAAGGTGAAGAAGTCTTTTACGTTTCGAGGATACGCTCTTCAACAGAAAGGAACATCAAGAAATCTGTTTGTTGTTTACACACCCGTCTTCGTTATATGAGTGTGTATACGAGTGTGTGTGTGTGTAAGTTGGGGGCGCAGTTTGACCTAATGTGGAAGAAGTTCGCTTAGCAACTATGAGATGCCAAAGCTGATTCCACTGTGTCAGCTGCTAAGTTTCTCTAATTTCGGGTCGACCCATGCCTTATGAGTATATAAATGGGAAAAGAGGAATCTCGGGTGGACTGTACCCGTAATTCGAAATGTACAGTCGTCATACATTGAGTTACGTTGATTGCGTCCGAGAATTGTTTCCACGTCGTTAAGTAACGACTTTGATGACGGCGACGACGGTGGAAATGATGTGGATAACGGTGATGACGGCGAAGATGACGATGACGGCGAAGATGATGATGATGATATAGGTAGTGGTGGTTGTGATGGTATTTATAATAAAGAGATATTGCGATTGATGCTGCTGATGATGATGAGATGGACAACAACTGCAGCAACATTAATAACCTTTCTACTATAGGCACAAGGTCTGAAATTTGAAGGGAGGGGGATAATCGATTACATCGACCCCAGTGCATGACTGGTGCCTATTTCATCGACCCCGAAAGGATTAAGAGCAAAGTCGACCTCGGCGGAATTTGAACTCAGAACGTCGTAGCGGCAGACGAAATACTGCTAAGTAGTTCGCACGGCGTGCTAACGATCCTGTCAGCTCGCCACCTTAATACACAACAATATTAATAACAACAGATAAATTTGTTGTCAAGTATAACCGGCCGTCACTGACGATTGAGAATGGCTTGGAAACAAGTACCGTCCTTTTGCTAATTGCTTTCGGTGCCCGTGTAATCACGATTGGATTAAGACACACATCGGAACATCGATGATATATCAGGTGGAAGAAAGAGCTGTGCCAACACTCAGCCCCCGGTACTCGTTACAGCTGAAGAGACAAAATCAATGTGAAGTGACGTGCCTGGCTCAAGTATATAATGCATCCGTGAATTGAACTCGCAGCCTTTATGATCAGCCACTCGCTTTTACGGTGCACTAATAGTAATACCATTAGTAACAAGTTTATTAATACGAGGAACATCACCATAAATATTTCCTTACAGTTTCATCATCATCATCATCATCACCAACACTATTACAACCATAAACGACAACGACAATCACTGCAAAGCAATAAGATTAATTAAACGATATTTTTTCTCATCGTCTAATTGAATGGCTTAAAAGGAATATTTCCAATGGAGCAGTGCGTTATTAAATCAAGTCACACGCTTACACACCTCTCTCTCTCTCTCTCTCTCTCTCTCTCTCTCTCTCTCTCTCTCTCTCTCTCTCTCTCTTGCTTTCCACTGCAAACATCTATCTCGCACAACACCCACGTTACCTCCCTACACATAACACCACTACCATCAACACGATCACAACATCTATTACCACCATCACCACCACAACAACAGCTCACAAATGACATTTCAATTCCAAGTAACCGCTTCAAACAATTCTCCATTTTGATTTGTTAATTGTGACCTGCAATAAATACTTTCTGTCTCTAAATGAAAGTTATAGACGTTATTGACCGCCAGATTTGCTAAATCCTTTGCCAAGATTGACAAAAGACAATTTCACTAACAGTGGCAGCAACACAATAATGGAAGGCATTTGCATTTGATGGTTGAATAAAATCAGTAAGTTTTGTATCGAATACTCCGATTTACCTTTCATTGAAAGTGATAATGCCCGACATTGAGCATACCTCGAGAGCAAAGCAGTTTACGGGTATTTCAATGCTCTTCAAGACGGAAGCTCTGGTCGCCAAACATTCCATTGTTCCGTGTCGGAGAGAAAAATATGTGCACCATCCATCATATTTAGGAAGGAGGACGATGAAGATAAGGATCTCAGGTATTCCACCACCGGTAAATTTATGGTGGATTTTAGTGTGCATCGTTTTGGACGGGAGTAACAACCTTCTGAAAGTGAAGCGGATCGGTCGGGAAAATTTGTCTGCGGGCAGTGTGAAGGTCTTACTCTACATTAAACCAGACACGATCCACAAGATCCCAGACTTCAGTCACCTTCCAGGACGGTTGAGGGTAGAAATCCACAGTTTAACTTGTGTGGGGAGACTGGGCACTTGAGAGCTTTCTGACCCCAGCAGAAGGCAGGAAACATACTAACATCTTACTGCACACATCAGATCCCAAAAGCCATAATAACCAAATCAGCAACGTACAACAACAGAAACGGCTCGAAGCCTGGCAACCACGGCTTCATCAACAGCAGTAACTGCTAGAACACCTGTATCAGCATCAACAGCAACACAGGCAACACCAACTACAATAGCAGCACTTGCACCACGACCTTCAGCAGCAGCAGCAGCAGCAGCAGCAGACAGACAGACAGACAGAATAATAATAACGGACAGACACAACACCCAGGGGATTTTCCAACGAAGCACTTCCGAGTTCGTCGATCCCAGGCAGTGACCTGAATAATAATAATAATAATAATAATAATAATAATAATAATAATAATAATAATAATAATAATAATAATAACGATAATAATAATGATAATAATGATGATAATAATAATAATAATAATAATAATAATAATAATAATAATAATATCGAAAAATACCTTAGGAATGAGAACCCAGGTTCGAAATTTCCCCAAGACACCTGATGAAGGCTGGAGGGTATATTAGCCGAAACATTATGTTAACAACAAACCAGATGAGGACAAATATCCATCAAATGTAAATAATGTACATAATTCCTCATCTTTTAAATATAGAACTGCGGGACGTGATGACTGGCTGTACAAAGGAGAAGTCTTTGGGGCTGGAAGGTCTACTATTTGAGCTTTAACTTCATATGCTAAACTTCGGAGATTTCTTGGCAGCAGAACGGCAGCAGAACGGTGCTGTGAGCCGTGACGTGGTGGTGTTGCAGAGAAAAGACCCGTAAAAGGGTAGCCAAATAGATAATTTTAGGCCCGTAACTCTGTTGAACGTAGACGACAAGATTTTGGTTAAGGTATTAGCCAAGAAGTTGGTGCTTGTCGTCGAGAACTAGTCGGCGACGCGCAGATACTCGCTGTCCCAAACAGATTCTTTTACGACAACTTATGGCTCACGCTCTACAACATAGTCGAGGAACCTGGCATAAGTGGGCCCTGATCAATTCGGATCAATTAAATGCTTTTGATAGGGTCGACTACCAATACTTGCAGATTGTCCTCGCGCGGCCGGATCGCTGCGATTGACAACGACATCTGTTAGGCATGGAAGTGCCGTCAGCCGGGCTGGCTGAAGGTGCACGCAGATTGACGAAAATCTTCAGCACGCTTCGTCCGGTGCCCGAGCATTGCTGAATTGTAGGTTTATGTCGAACACTTGCTGTCGCGTTGCAGGTCGCTTCCGGCTATCGGATGAATCCATTGTGAAGATCGACCCGTCGCCAATCTTTGGCCGTGAAGAGCAGGCAGTGTTTCTTTTTCTGTTGGCTTTAGTGAAAGAGGTTGTGTGGTGGACCTGGTTGAAATGGCTGAAGATAGAAGCTTTCCGCTTTGGCGAAACCCTCATCAACATTTTCAAGTTTCATTTGAAAAGGAAAGTGAGGTGAGAGAGGAAAGTGTTGCCTCCCAACAATTTTGTGGCAAGAATGGTCCGAGTGAACGGGCCAACTCTCAGCATGTGCCTTGTGGAAGCGCGTTGCTTAGTGGTTAGGATGTTAGACTCATTATCGTAAGATTGTAGTTTCGATTCCTGGACTGGGAATCTGCTTTTACAGGCTTCAATCCCTCTCTATTTGCATTGTACTATTCCTGTGCCGTCCCCGATCATTTATATGGATCCTAGTGGTGAATAATGAAAAGATTATTATTATTATCATTATTATTATTATCATTATCATTATTATTATTATTATTATTATTATTATTATTATTATTGTGTGTAAGTATGTGTGAGTGTGGGTGCGCGTGCGAGTGTGTTTATTTGGATGATACCGCTTAAAAGACTAATTGTTTTTCGAATTTCGAAATAATCTTCAATCTGCCATATTGTAACGAATGATTTACTTTAAATTTTGGCTCTCCAAGTTTTCTTTAATAGGCGATCTACACACACACACAGACGCACACAGTTTGTAATATTGAGAGACATATTACACATCATGTCTTCTCGTTGCCAGGCGTAATAGCTGAAAGATTTTCCTCATTATTTTGCGGATATTAATCCATGACTGGAGAAATTCTTAAAAGCTCTCACAGTATTTGCATTCTTCATAATATGGGGCCTGCTTCGAGCAGCAGCTTGTTGAGGAATTTCTTATTTTAAATTTATTATTAATTTGTGCTTATTGCACACACACACAAATGCACACACAGAGACACACATACATTTATACATTACGCACACACACACACACACAAATGCACACACAGAGACACACATACATTTATACATTACGCACACACATCCACACACGCACACAAATGCACACACAGAGACACACATACATTTATACATTACGC
>NC_069002.1:18732677-18735850 GCF_001194135.2 Octopus bimaculoides
GGTTTCTCTGTCTCCCCCATTCTACACAAAGAATTTTACCAGTACCTAGGCATAGACGAAAATGTATCATATGAAGGCGCTGTGAATAAAGATAGAGTGAGCCGAGAATACTAAACCAGATTCAGGAAATTATAGCAACCGGAATTCTCCTTTTACAACAAAACAATATCCCACAATGCATTTTCAGTACCAGTGCTGGTTCCAACATTTTGGATACTTGATTGGTCTGTAGAGAAGACCCACTCCATAGATATCAAAACCTGCAAAATCCTGACAACAGCTGGGAACATAGAAATAGTGATGTTGACAGGCTCTACCTAAGAAGAAATGAAGGTGGTGGAGGCCTGAAATCAGTGCAGATGGCCTTCGAATGTCATATGGTATCACTCAAGCAGCACCTGCTGAACAACAGCAGCAAAAAAATATATAAATGCAGTGCTGAAAAGTGAAGTGAGCAACAATGTACGAGCTGGCAATGAGCTTCTCAAGAAGCACTCTCTTCCTAATGATCTCCAATACAGCCCAAAAGAGCAGGGATCTCTTACCTCAGAAAAGACCTGGATGGAAACCACTCAGCATACAAAAAGAAAAAGAGACTATGCATGTGAATGTTGCCCGGAAGCTTGAAGGAGACACTAGAATTGACATGAAGCGCAGCCTCTCTTGGACACAAAACCACTACATCACACTTTGAAGGCTATGCGTTTGCAATCCAGGAACAGGAGATTGCCACAAAGCGCTTGGTGAAGAAGAGAGACAGTGATGCTCTTGTAATCCCAAGGTGCAACCGCATGTGTAGGCTATGTCATGTTTCTGTGGAAGACATCACACATGTGATTAGCAGCTGTCCTAAAATGTTGTCACGGCACTTCCTCTCTATGGGGCATGATGTTGTTGCTAAAACAATTTACACTGCCATCCGCATTAAATTTTAATTCCCATTAAAACTTCTATCAAATGTAAACATTGCAGGCCGGATATTGATGCTTGTGACAGAAAGACAAAGGTATGTATCCTCATAGAGGTCAGCTACCCTGCAAATATAAATATCTCTTTGAAAAACAAAGGAAAAGAGGATATCTATGGACAACTGCTTCGAAACCTCCAGCTTCCATATCCAGACTCTGAATTCATATTCATACCAATAATAACTGGAGCGTTTTGTTAGTAAATGCTGAAAGGAGAATCTGGATAAACTGGGATTTTCAGAAAGGGAAATCGACCGGCTGGTTCGTACATTACAAGTACAATCTGTAAGTGGAACCATGAAAATATACAAGACTTTTCTCAGTTCCAAATGATAATTTGTTTGTGTTAACTACATCCCGAGCTGGAGCCTTGTATCTTTGTTGGCAACTGGCTGCCTCCTCAGTGGAAGATTTATAATAATTAAAAAGTAGAACACACACACACGCGCGTGCGCGCGCGCATATATATACAATATATGTATATGTATGTATTCTTCTATACACAATCATGCAGCTCTTGGTGGTCCAAATCAGATATGCAATCTATGTGGCTGTTTTTTCAAAACATTGTCTGGTTTGAAAAGCCACATCAGACGCCATGATGGGTCTTAGATGTAGGCACAGGAAGTGGTCAGAATCTGCATAAGGAGTAGACAACCACCCTACACACACACACACACACACACACACACACACACACACACACACACACACACACACACACACACACATATATATATGTATATACAATACTGTGTCGTGATTAATATTAGGAAGTTTGTGCTCGAAGTATTGTTGTCTGATACTCAACAGAAGAATTTATGGAAAGAAATCAAATAAGTGGAAGCCTCTGGTCATCTTTCTATTTCTAAGAGAGTTGAACTCAACACACCAACCAAACGTGTAACTTGACAATTTTATTTCCTCAACGACAGTTAAATCTTGTGACTTTGGCACGATGCGAACCTTCGAACACTAGCGGTACAATGCACTCTGTATTTAGCAATCGGTAAAGAAATTCTTGGGCTGCTGTCAATAAGGGTTTTGTCATTTATTTGTGACTGTATGCGTAAACATGGGGAAGGGTATTTTTTCTTTGTTTTATAGGCGTGTAACTGTTGCTCATATGTGCAAGTCATTTTCTCTCTATGCCTCCAGGGCACTGGACATCTTACAGGTGTTACCGTTAGAACGCAAAGAGCCTCTGGAGACGACAGAAAATATTTAGTCCAAAATGGACTTTTTAACCAATCCATTGTCCAGGTGGGCATTATTTTTTATCGACTCTGTGAGCATAAAATGCAAGTTTCTCCTCACTTGGATTTGAACTCAGAATGCAATTTTGTTACATCTCGCCCATTTCGCTGCTTCAGTATATCAATAATATAAGAGTGTTGAATCCCTATCAATCATTTTACTAAAGCAACTGAATGAATCGGTGATGACGTCTAACATTTGAGGTAAGATCGATATTTCAAATAATAACACTCAAGTCTTGCTGGATTATTAATCTTCATCTTTCTATTGTCATTATCCCGCGTGGCTGAGCGTGTTTAGTAAAAGCTTCCAGCAGACACGAAGTAAATAAACCACTTTTAATACAGCAACCACCATCTATCACCTCACACAACGCTCTCTTATAATACATGCTAAATTTGTTGTTCTGTTCCAGTCATATATTTATGACATAATTCATAGAGAGAAATTATCACACATATATGTAGTCTCATTAACTCTATCTCACTCCGTACTCCGTAGCCACGCGTGTGTATATATATATATATATGTACATATATAATAGTGGTGCAACAAGGCACTAATGTTTGCTGGAAATAACAGTCGATAACAGTGCGACGCTATGTAAAGCTTCACTGAATATCTACTGATAAAGATGTGTGCGGACAACGAATATAATATTTATAATTTATTTATATTACTCCTTTACTCTTTTATTTGTTTCCATGCTGGAGCACCGCCTTTAGTCGAACACATCGACCCCAGAGCTTATTCTTTGTAACCCAACTACTTATTCTATCAGTCATTTTTGCCGAACCACTAAGTTACGGGTACGTAAACACCGGCACCAGCTGCCAAACAATGGTGGGGGAACAAACACAGACATGCAAACATACATACGTACATACATACAAACACGCACGCGCACACACACACACACACACACACACACACACACACACACACACA
>NC_069002.1:18735940-18742856 GCF_001194135.2 Octopus bimaculoides
ACACATACAACGGGTTTCTTTCAGTTTCCGTCTACCAAATTCCACTCATTAGGCTCTGGTCGGCCCGAGACTATAGTAGAAGACACTTACCGAAGGTGCCACGTAGTGGGACTGAACCCGGATCCATGTGGTTGGTAAGCAAGCTACTTACCACACAGTCATTCCTGCATGTATGTATGTATGTATGTATGTATGTATGTATGTATGTATGTATGCATGTATGTGTTTGCGCGTACGCGCACGCGTGTGTGTACATGCATATATACACACATGCACATACAGTTTTATTTTAAAAATTGCAACCAAGGTTAAGATGGTATTTTTGACAAACATGTTAGAATCGCTGTGAAACATGCAGTCCGTGGGTAAAACACAGAATTCTGAGCAAGTAAGGAGTACGAACGAACCAAATCTGGATTTGCTGCGACGTTCATTAAATCTAATGTTAGGATAAGTTTATTTAGCTTTTGTTGCTAAGATACAGAAATGATCACAACATATAGGCAAGATAAACTCAATCAGGATAAGCCCAAGGTTATTTGCTTAGTGGAGCGAAGTTGGTTTTCTCCATTGATGAAACAGAGCATTGCAGTCGCCTTTTAACAAGACCGCGCACATGTACCTCAGATGAAATGTTTTAAGGGATTTAAGTGGGTTCATGGAACGAGGGAGATAAATGGCTAGCTAAATTCGAGGTACCGACTCTAAACTAGAATCTTGTAACCAACGTCGAGAATAAAGCTATTTTTGAAGGCGTCTTTATTTAAACAGGTTTATATCTGGGATTCATAAATGGTTTGAAACAATCTTCTACATTATCTCTTCCAAGGTGGTAGCTAGCATTATGGGCTCATTAAACCATTTAAATTTGTTTTCCTGATATCTAATGCTCTATTCTGGGTTTAAATGCCACCGGTCATTTACCCTTCATCAATTTGGGGTCGATCAAATAAGTACCAGCTAAGCATTGGGGTCGATGCAATCGACTTTCTCCTTTCCCCAAAATTCCTGGCCTTTTGCCAGAGCTTGAAACTAATATCAAACATGCTTTGTTATTTTTCCCCAATAATCGCCCCCACCCACCGACCAACCTGCCTCCTAAACACATGAGATGCACAAGCCATCTTTATGAATGAAAACTGAACTGAGATTGTAGGAGGAGATTGCAAATCTCTTGAAAATATTCAAAACCAATCACTTTCATGAAAGATTTTTTACAAAAAAAAAAGACAATAAAAACATAAGCAACCACTCACATACACGGACACACTACATTGAGATATGGGTATATGTAGCCATTTATATACGAATGTACCCAGGCACCCGTACAGGCTTAAGTGTGTGTGTGTGAGTTTATTATCCGTTATATATTTCGATCAAAGATCTAGTAGTCTATGATATAGGAAAATAGTGAATACTTGACTACAACATTTATTAAACAAGAGATGCTATACAAGTTCTACAGTGAGTTTTGTAAAACAGTCTTGTATTTGTTCGAAGAGCAATGATGAAGCCTTTTGAAAACTGCAACTGTACATTTGTAAGACATCACCTGGTTAATGATAATAATAATAATATTAATAATAATAATAATAATAATAATAATAATAATAATAATAATAATAATAATAATAATAATAAAACTAAAACTTTAAAAAATGCTTTCTAATTGATGTATCAATACCAACAGATGACAACTTTTCTCTAAAAGAAACGGAGAAACTATCACAATACAACGTCCTGGAAATAGAGGTAACTCGGATATGGAGTCTAAAAACAGAAACAGTTCTTATCATACTAAGCGCGTTAGGTATGATAAAAAGATTTTCAGACAAATACATAACAAAAACACCAGGACTAACAAGTATATGTAACATGCAGAAAATAGCACTACAAGGCACTACACACATCCTATGTAAAACACTTTCAACACAGTAAAAGTAAGAGCACCACAGCACATACCCAAGGCACACAGAGCTGCACTCGGTAGTGCAGTGAAAGCACGTTATAAAAATAAGACTACTGAATGATGATGATGATGATGATGATGATGATGATAATAATAATAATAATAATAATAATAATAATAATAATAATAATAATAATAATAATAATAATAATAATAATAATTTTAAAAGGATTGACGTAACTCTTCATAAAGGTAAACAGTCAAGACGAAGAGCGCGATTCGATTGTAAGATCTTTTATTAGTCGAACGATATTTCAACAGTAAGTCTGTCTTTGTCAAGTTCAAAATAAGAAGTGATAAAAATTCAAAATTACAGAAATTTAAACGTAAAGTATGTACGAGAGCAACCAGCGTCCACACGTTGATGGAATGACATCATCAGATTTTAAGTTACAATTTTATATCAGGCGAAAAGAAAAAGACAGAAAAAATAGAAAAAAGAATATGACAGAAAAAAAAGGAAAGAAAAAGAGAGAAAGAAGAATATCTAATCAAACAGTTTTGTATAAATTTGATGATATTCTCCTGTCATCTTATTCATTCCTCCAGAGCGTGATGTTAATAACCCGCAAACATATTTCTCCTCATACATTCTGAGAAGTGAAAGTGGGGCAGATTCAGAATATTTTCTGAGAATATGCACTTTCAAGTCTTCTTCAAAGTTGCAGCTGTTTGAAACGAAATGTTCAGCAAGTTCTGTCGAACTACTGTTATTGTGCCTGATGTCGAATATGTGCCCATTAAACCTTTTGTTTAATGTTTCTGTTGTACAACCAACATAAATTAAGTTGTGTTTCGTGCATTCTGCAGCGTACACTAAATGGGAATATTACATGTTCCACCTTCTGTATAAATTATAACATTTCTGTTATGATTTCTGATGGAATTCATTTCATTCATGTTGTTGCACAATGAACAGGGCTTACCTCTCTTGTGGCTGTTCTTTAAGGTACAGCATGCAGACACTCCAATGTTCGTTTTCTTGGAGTCAGATATAGAGGTCAATAATTCTCTTATATTCTTATTCCGTCTAAAAGCTACAATGGGCGGGTGAGGAAATATCTGTTTGAAACGAGGATATTTTTTCGCCACATGCTGGTAACTTTCATGCAACACATTTGAAATGCCAGCGAAATGTCGGTGCCAGCTAATCACTAAAGGAATTCTATAATCTATTGTATTGTGTTTGCGAAAATGATGCGTGTAGGTTTGACTATCTTCGCTAATCTTAGTTATTTCATTTGTTATTTCCTTTAATCATGATTCATTGTAACCTCATTTGACATAATGACATACAAAATCATTTGCATGTTTCCAGTAATCCCCTATGTCAGTACAAATCCGTTTTATCCTCAAAAATTGGGATTTCGGATTTGATCGAATAAGATGATGTGGATAGTCGGAGCGGCGGTGAAGATAAATGTGGGATGACGTGGGCTTGCGAAATAACTCTGTCACTATTCTGCCTCCAGAAAACTTGACTTTTGTGTCCAAAAATTCAACGCTAGTTTTTGAAAAACTAGACGTAAATTTTATGTTGGACTTAAAATCATAGTTTCTAGCATACCAGTCACAGAAATGCAAGAAGTCCATTAAACTATCCTGTGATCCTTCCCAGACAAAAAATACGTCGTCAATGAACCGTAACCAGAGTATTGGTTCATGACCATGAAGGGATTTGAATGTCTTCAGTAACTCTGTCTCGAAGTTTGTCATAAAGACATTAGCGAAATTAACTGCCATGGGGGTACCAATGGCGCAACCCTTTGTCTGGTGGTAAAATCTTTGTCTAAACTTCGTTAAATAATAATAATAATTATCCACATGCATAGTAATAGACAGTCCAAGCCTCAACTGAAAACATGAATGGAGCAGTAATAATCCTCCTACACTCTAAGCAACATGGCGACTAAAGAGAGACTAAGTGAGGTAAAAGAAAAACAAAGGTAGACACAGTATAATACGTAAACGCATATGTGCCAGAAAGAACATATAGAATAAAGGTTATGACGTATTATTGGAAGAACTGAAACATATAGTAGTAGCAATCAAAGCAAAACAGGAAAGATATGACAATAGAACAAAGCTATTCAGGCAAAACAAATTGTTTGAAGCAAATCAGAAGAAAGTGTTTGAGAAACTAAATGGACAAATACACGTAGCAATGATATCAGATGTAGATGAAAGCAGGGCATTCTGGAGAGGGATCTGGGACCAACCTGCAGAACATGATGAAGTGAAGTAGCTGCATGAAATCCAAGATAGGTTAAGAAACATAGAAGGCCAAGAAGACATAAAGATAACTAAAGAAATGATGAAAAAGTAGTTAAGAAAATACCCAAACTGGAAGTGCCCAGGACCGGATGGAGTCCAAGGTTATTGGATGAAGAAGCTAAGAGGATTCTGTGAAAGGATAGTATAACAGCTCGATGAGTGCTTGCAAGAAGGCGCAGTTCCAAGCTGGACGACAAAGAGAAAGACATTGCTAAGTTCAAGGGTCTTGAAAAAGGAAATGTTGCAGCCAACTTTAGACCAATAACATGCTTTCTGCTAATGTGGGAACCAGGTGCCTTGGCCGGTGAAATGTATAGATACTTTCAAAAATCTGGGCTGCTACCTACTGAACAGAAGAAGGAGTGCCGAAAGAGAAGCTCGGGAAAGAAGAATCAGCTCTGAATTGATAATCTAATTATCAGGAACTCCATGAGAAGGCATACAGCCTTGTGCATGGTATGGGGTGACTATCGCAAAGCATACGATATGATACTACACTCCTGGATAAGAAGAACGATGGAAATGTATGGAGTAGCGGAAAATATGAGAAGCCTTATATGGAATAGCATGAAGTGCTGGAAAACGGAATTGACAGCAGGGAAACAAGTATTAGGAGAGGTGAAAACCAAGAGAGGAATCTTCCTGGGGAACACTGTGTCCCCCTTCGTGCTGGGAATGATCCCCTTGAGTGAAATACAGACAACAAAGTTGGGGTATGATCTCGGAAGAGGTAAGGGAAAACTGAACCACTTGTTATTTATGGATGACCTGAACCTATTCACAAAAACTGAGGCAGAAGTGAACAGCCTAGCCCAGTCTGTGCGAATTTCCTCCAATGGTATTAAGATGGAGTTTGGACTCTCAAAATGTGCAACAATGGTGATCAGACGAGGAAAGCTTGTCAGGATAGGAGGCATGTAGTTTCCAAGTGGGCATACTGGGAATACTTGAGGCAGATGGAATGCCTGGGAATACTTGAAGCAGATGGAATCAAACACCACGGCATGAAGGTAAAGGCAAAAGGAGAGTACCTGCGGCGAGTGAGAGAAATATTGTCTTCAAAGCTGAGTGTCAGAAATATAATTTCGGCAATAAACTCGCGCGCAGTCGCAGCAATTCGCTATAGCGCTGAAATCCTGAAGTGGACAGAGGAGGGACTAAAGGAGAAGGGCAGGAAATCAAGAAAGCTCCTAACGATGCATGGAGCCCATTATCCACGTGAAGACACTGATCGCCTATACACGAAGAGAGCAAATGGAGGAAGGGGACTGATAAGTGTGGATGACTGCGTGTGTCGAACTCGAGAGCTTAATGAGATACCTAGCCCAAAATAAGGAAACTTTGCTAGTGACAGTTATGAACGAAGGAGTATTGAAAGCAGAGAAAAAAAGAAAAACAAAGGAAGAAGTGCAAAAAAGACACGAAGAAGAATTACAGAAGAAGAGATGGCACAATCATACTCATGTAGCCACAACAGAAGTTGCTGGAAAAAATAGGTGGGATTGGCTGATGAAATGAACACTAAAAATAGGAAACTGGTAGCACAAGACCAAGTTTTGTCCACGAACGGGAAGGTCAACCTTAGGAATGAGCAAGTGTCTCCGCTATGCCGCATCTGCAATAGAATGGATGAAACCATTGCCCATAATTCGAGCGAATGCTCGAGACTTTCCCAAAACCACTACAAGTTGTGGTGACACGACCAGGTAGCGAAGGAGCTACATTGGAAACTGCGAAAAGTGGGGGCTAGAGAGAGGCAAGACGTGGTATGAGCAGAAACCGCAGAGATTGGCGGAGTCGGAGACTAGCAAAATCCTTTGGGATTTCCCCATCCAAACAGATCAGATGCTAGAAAATAACAGACGGGACCTGGTGGCGGTGGCCAAGGTGTACCGCATATACAGTTGATGGTGCATGTCTCTATGACGAACGAATAGTCAAGAAAGAAGGCGGTAAGATAGATAAATACAACCCTTTTAAGTACGTACTAGCTCGGCTCTGGAAAATGAAGAAGATGAAGCTAGTGCCAGTTATTGTTGGGTCCTCTGGAACAGTATCAGAAGACCTCAAGGGAAATATGAAGGAAATTGGAATAGAGTGCCCAGGAGAAATGTTACAAAAGGTTAGCTTTCTTGGCACGGTCAGAATAACAAGGAAAGTATTAGATAACTGAAAAATGCGAATAGCATGATACCGTAGGCTGCAAGAAGCAAGTCCGCTACACATGAACGCACATATACCTCCACATAACACAAACCCATACATACACACACGTTCATACACACACACGCATACATACAGACACACGCTCACATACACGCACGCGCACGCATATCAATGCACATATACCTTACATATACCTCCCACACACACCACACACACAACACGCACACCCGCACATATACATGCGCACACGTACAAACAATCACGCACACACACGCACTCACATACACGCAATAAAACTCACACATCTCCACGTTCACACACACATATGCACACGCACGCACACACATGCATACACATACATGGTCATATACACACACGCACGTATACGGACACACACGCATGCAGGCACACGCACGGACACACGAATGTATATATATGTATGTACATATGTATATATATATATATATATATATATATATATATATATATATATATATATATATATAT
>NC_069002.1:18743803-18747261 GCF_001194135.2 Octopus bimaculoides
TATATATATATACTTTTACGATATTGAGGTCAGACTAAGTTGAAGTCAGACTAAATAATGTTCTAAAAGCAAGTCTACTCAGTGTTGTTGGTTTGACATGAGAACAATAAATATTCGGTGTTCCACATCAGTCTTAACTCGACCAACTTTTAATCGTTTCAAATTTTGTCACAGGGCCAACAATACCGAGGGAGAAGCGGTGGGGAGTAAGTCGATTACATATTGAGCATGGGTCGAAGGAGACTTGACTGCTATTCCTAGCATGTTGACTGATTAAATAGAAGTTGTCCTATTTGATTAACCTTTGTTATTGTGATTTTGCAACATCGGCGCTTAATGATCATATCACATATTAACCGCGCTCCAGTTGAGACCATCCTGTATGAGTGACTCGTGTCCATTGTTGCAAGTTCAACAACCACAAAGAATTTCATCAGTTATCTCGACAGAATCTCCTCCTGTTGTTTATCGTCTATTTAACTTTCTCTCATCACATCAAAATGCTTACAGCACGGATTCTGTGTTTGAAATGTTTTTCTGTAAACAAAACAGGTCATAATGACTCACCGCCCCCCCCCTTCAATTAAACGGACGAATATTTATAAATTGCGGTTTTTCGAATGTCAGATTTGAATTATTGACTGCATTATAAAAAGAATTGGTGTTAGGCCAATTGTGGAAATTATTTTCTACTTTTGAGAATTCTCATTAAAGCTGTGATAAAGCTGCCACGTTGCTGATTCTAAAAAGATGCGCAGTTACCCTCCAATGTGCCCCAACTTACTGTTGCACCGCTACTCATTCGTGTACTGCAAGGTTTATCTGGCTACTCAGCAGATTTTGAAACATAATCGAAGTTTTAAGAAGTCAGTAAGTGAGCATTTTGAAAAATATGTTTTACAGAATTTCAACACAATTACAACTAACACAATTTTAATTAACAAAACACAGTAAGCTTTTAAATTCGATTTTAAAAAGTCTTCCATGGAGGTGGTGCCCCCAATTCTTCATTTGGTCTTCAATGTTCGAGGAAGTGAAACAGATTTAAACTCTCTACTCGGCACTAGAAAGAGCAGAAAATCTCCCTCGAAATGGACAGACTGGAAAATGAAGGAAACGATTTACAGAAAAATGTGATGATCACGACTGAAACGCATTTGACCAATGATCTGCTCGATAAGAACTTGGGTTCTCAGAAACACCAACAATGACGGCGGGAACAACAAAAACAACAACAAAGGAAAAGAAAATGACAGTTGCGGGGGCGAGGTATTGGTTAACAATATATGTTTGGTGGTTTTAGGCAATTTGACCGCAAATATCAGGAAGACTGGATCCTTGCGGAAGAAAAATGACTTATAAAAGAAAGAATGCAATGATAAAAGCTTCATTTATATTTATTTCTTGAACAAAGGACTATTTAGCTAAACCTATCATTGGATCCATTCATATAACTTCTGTCGGTGCCAAGAAGGAAGTCTCCAAGTCGAACCTTGTCTTGCTATATATAGAAAATCAAATATCTTGTAAATTACAAACTCGTGTCTTACAAAACAACTATTTGACAATGCGGTGCCTGATATACAAAACTAAAGAGGAAAACATGATCAAGCAACTTTGGTAGTAAATCTAGTGGGTTTTAGGGCTCATCTGGAGTTACAGATTTACTATAATATGTTGGGTTCTACTAAATGTTTCCAGTGGAAATTTCTATTTTGAATTTTTGAATCCACGTCGAATTTTATGGAGGCCACTGCAGACCACTACGATGAGAGGAGACAATTACGATCGCTACAGAAAATACAGAGCACATTGCTAACTGCACTAAAGAAAGACCAGAATATGGTGTCCACTCCATTGAAGAGAGACCAGTAAATCAATGATAGTGAAGAGAGGCCACTGTGTTGTGAAGAGAGGCCACTGTGTTGTGAAGAGAGGCCAGTGTTGTGAAGAGAGGCCACTGTGTTGTGAAGAGAGGCCACTGTGTTGTGAAGAGAGGCCACTGTGTTGTGAAGAGAGGCCACTGTGTTGCGAAGAGAGGCCACTGTGTTGCGAAGAGAGGCTAGTTGATACGCTACAGAGGCTACAATGACCAGTACATTAAAGAGTTCCACTATCTTCTCTAATACGATAAATATAGACCAGAGAGTGTGATAGAGTAGGAAGAGAGAACGAGTGAAAGGGAGAGAGAGGGAGAGAGAAAGAGAGAGAGAGAGAATAAGAGAGCGAGAGAGAATGAGAGAGAATGAGAGAGAGAGAGAGAGAGCATTACAAACACTCCCTTAACTGTGTTTGTGAAATGACTATCACATTATGTTCCATCGCCAGGCTGTTGTTAAGGACATCTCTGTCAAAGTAGGTGTAGCTAAAGAGACTCTGGAAGGATCTTGGAAAGGAAAATTATAGTGGGGAGAATAATAACATGTTACAGAATACAGGGGGCGGGGGCTCACACCAAACACAGCAATACAACACACACGCATACACGCATGAGCACACACGCACACAGACACAGACACAGACACACACACACACACACACACACACACACACACATTCATGCAGGCATTATTTTGTGGTATAAGTAGGGATATGCTCAATACACATTATATATGTACGAGTGTGTGGGTGTTTGTTTATACGTAAATACATGTATATACACATACACACGCAAACACCTACATACGTTCCTCAGCCCAATATCTTTCATACCATTTTTATTCCCTTCTTCTTCTTCTTCTTCCCGCCTCCTTTATTTTCTCCAAGCTTTCTTCCTTTCTATCGTTCCTTTTCTCGTTTCTAATTTTACTACAAATCTTTTTGTTGTTCGTATTTCACCAATATAATTTCCTTTCTTTAATTTTTGTTTTACTTTTTTTTTTAGTTTTCTTTCTTTTTTTCTTTCTCTTTCTTCTCTCCTTCAACTTCTATATTTATAGAATCCAATTGGTCCCACTTTCTCTATTTTGTCTGTCTGTCGGTCTCTTACCCTCTCTTACTTCTGTCTGTCAGTCTCCCCTTTTCGCACACATCCCCCCCCCTCTCTCTCGTTTCCTCAGTCATAATTTTTTCCAATTCAATTTTCTGTTACCTTTTGTTTTCGTATTCTTTTATCTGATTTGTCATCCGTCCATCAATCAATCAATCAGTCCATCACTCAATCACACATTCTATCTATCTATCTATCTATCTATCTATCTATCTATCTATCTATCTATCTATCTATCTATCTATCTATCTATCTATCTATCTACCTACCTACCTATCTATCCATCTATCTATCTATCTATCTATTTATCTATCTATCTATCATCATGGACGGACGGTAGACACATCGGCTCCCATGTAAGTTGCATTTTTCACCTCTTAAAAGACCTATTTTGTTTTAAAATTTTGTATAAGTTGTGTATAACACAAAATACTTCGTGAACATATATTTTTCAAATCGGAAATAGCTC
>NC_069002.1:18753554-18754804 GCF_001194135.2 Octopus bimaculoides
AAAGAAATGTATCTATCTATCTATCTATCTATCTATCTATCTATCTATCTATCTATCTATCTTTCCATCTATCTATCTATCTATCTATCTATCTATCTATCTATCTATCTATCTATCTATCTACCTATCTATCTATCTATCTTTCCATCTATCTATCTGTCTGTCTGTTGTCCGTCCGTCTGTCCGTTGTCTGTCCGTCCGTCTGTCTGTCCGCCTGTCCGTCCGTCTGTCCGTCCATCTGTCTGTCTGTCCATCTGTCTCTCTGTCTGTCTATTTACATTGTTGTGTGTAAGTGTATTTATTTATGTGTTTCAGCCAAGTGGCTGCGGTCATGCTGGTGCACATATAGGATCTGCATGAATGTATAACATATTTCTATGCGTAGATTGTGGGATCATTTTTTTTGAGGATGTTTGCTTATTTTCTTTTGCGTGCTAAAATTATCTGGAATGGTGTTAAAAGATGTTACTGCCAAGAAATTGGCAACACCTAACCTAAAGATGAAGTCTTCAAATGGTAAACTGTGCAAATAATGAAATATTTTTTGGACTCATTTTTACTGTAATTGTTTATTTACATGCGTTACTGTGTGTAATGAAGGTAAGGATATATGTAAGTGCGTGTATATGTATGTGAAATGCGTGTATATATAATGTGATGTGTTGTTGGCATGCTTGCATCAACGTGTGTGCTTGTGTGATTGAGTGTGATTGTATATGCACTGTGTGTGTGTATAAATAGATACGCGTTTAAGAGTGTTAATAAGTGCGTATAACAGTGTATGTGTATACAGGAATCTTAGTGACAACATTCATCTAGTAACCTCGCCTTCGTCAAACAATTGATAATTCGATCAACAAATCGATAAGAGAATCAAACGTGGCACTGCAGTGAATTCTGGAATTAGCGAACGACATTTTAGCTTCAGCAAAGGGAAACTAACCTCCTAGCAACTTCCAAGTGCAAATATACATTCATATACATATACACAAACATATGCACACATGCATATACCTTTAATAGATTTTAAACACCAATCTAATCTAATAACACGCACACATGTGTATATGTATTAATACATATGTATCATGAGCATAAAAATGTATGCATGTATGTACGTATGTATATATATAGTTGGCAAAAGATTAGAGATCTATACAAATCAAATTTTTATATATAGAAAATGGAGGTGGAAATAATACAGAAGTAGGTCTAAGATTTACTCCTGTGCTATTTCCACCTCCAAGTTT
>NC_069002.1:18755580-18758667 GCF_001194135.2 Octopus bimaculoides
TTGTATTGAAGCATATTTTATTGTATCTGAAGAGAATCATTCTCTTTTAGTGCCTTATTATTTGACAGGCCAGTTCGATTTCCATTCATTTACTTACATACATACATATGTGTATACACATACACACCGGTGCACACAGATGCGCAAAAACAAACAAACAAACAAACAAAAAGAACGCAGTTCTGATAACGGACAGAGTCGACGACTATTGAAAAGGTTGCAAGACGAAAAAATAAGTAAATGAATGGAAATCGAACCAGTGAGGCACTAAAAGAGAATGACTCTCCCTAGACACAATAATAAATATACATACATGAAGAAAAGAAAGAACGAATGAAAGAAGGAAAAATAGGAAAGAAATAAAAGAGAGAAAAAAATAAATGGAAGGATGGAAGAAAGGAAAGAAAATGGGCAGCTCTATAGGTGTAATGTGTGCATGATCGCTCGACCTGCTAGATAAAACAACCAAATCCCTCTTCAAATAACCAACCTTCTTAAAAGTAAAGGAAGGACACAGCCAATGCAGTCTCGGGCATACAAACACACCGGATGCTAATGACACAAATATAGGTTTCATTATAGGTATCTGTTCCAGCTAGGCTTGACTACGACAACAACAACAACAACAATAATTGCTTGTCGTGTGACTATGTTTCCGGCAAGATTAGAACTGCTCATTGGTTCCTCCCATTTCACTACCAAAGACCGCAATTATTTAAATAAATTTTTCCACGGATCCCAGACTTCAAATTTCTGAAAGGTTTGTCTACCTCCTAGGGTTTTATGGTTTTATGGATCCCAGCGGTATATTTGTGGACTTCTATGACTACATGGATCCTAGGTAAGGAACTACTGGAATGAGTTAAGTAGAGTACTGAGCTATTATGCAGAGAACTCACAGAAGACTTTGAAAATACGTTGCGCTTATATTTACATGATAATGAGCTTTACCACAACGAGGTAATTAAGAGCAAGTTAATTAAGACTCCTCTCGATGTTGACGAGAGGTAGATATTAAATCAATGCTTAGATTTGATCGAGAGGTAGAGATGACAACAAAAATACCAATATAATAGGTTGATAAATAATATGGAGGTCTGAATTAAAATTAGGAAAAGAATAACAAAAATAAAAGTGATGAAAGTAAAGATAAAACTCATCCGATGTTTTAGTAAGAAAAGAAGACAGCTCTGGATCTATTTCAGTACTATTAGGCGTCCTTAATAGTCCAGTCAAATTGGCTGATGTTCCCCAGAATGCACCACAAATTGCAGCAGAAGCGAAACCTGTTGGGAGTTGTTCAGTAAAGTACCCTTCATGATATATTAAAAGTTCCACAAAATCTTTTGATTGGAATATTTTTTGTGTGGGGGTGGGGTGAATTTTTGGATTTCAGGATTAGACGACCAAGGTATAAACAGGCATGGTAACACTTCTTATGAAGCTATCAAGACATTTTTAGTGTTCTAACCTATGTTTTTCCTGGTATACCTTTCACATAGAAGTGTCTTCCAAGAGATTTGGGGCTGCCCTATACTCTTACCAGGAAGTGTAGCTTCTCTGTACCTTCCAGGTGCGTCATAAAATACGAGGACTATTTTGAAAGTAAAGTAAATGAGGACAATTTTTATCCCTAACTGGCATAGGTCGTTGAAATCGGAACATGTTGGTAAGGTAACTCTTTCTTTACAGTACTTTTTTTTATTTGTTTTTCCTTAGAAGCAAGCAATGGGTTCCAAGTTGAAGTAAAGTGCTGCCATCGAGTTTTTGTCGAAAGAGAAATGCAGATTGTCCGACATCCACTCCCAGCTATGGGTTGTTTACGGTGATGAAACCACTAAGAAGAGCTAAACGCATAACTAGGCGAAGAAGTTTAAAGAAGGCGGCGTCAGGACTAAAAACTAAGAGCACGAGCTTTGACCACAGACACGTGTCGCGAGTGAGTGATTCGCAAGGACAGGCGAATTCCAATCAATGAGCTTGCTGTGCTGCTAGACTGCTGCCACACTGCATTACAGTAGATGGTAGACGACAGTGGGTATCGGAGTGTGGTTACCTTAGCTATTACATCCGACTGAAAGAGGGAATTTCGTAAGTTTGGTCTGTTCTGCCAAAAGCTTGTGCAGCCAATAGAAGAGACGTTTGTTTCCGATCTGGTGCCAAGGCATGAAAGGTGGATTTTAAGATCTGGAAACGAAGAATCAGTTCATGGAATGGTGTCATAGCACTTCGCCAAGGCCTTAGCAGTTCAAGAACCTGAGATCAGTACAGAAAGCCATTATGACAGGGCTATTTTGTGGACGTGGGTGTGATAAGGGTGTAATTCTCCTTGATTTTCTGGAACGGGTTTGTACTGTGAATGGTGAAATGAGTCACTGAAAAAGCTTGGAGAAACCACCCAAAGAAGGATGCGGACATGAATGTGAAAACGATCCATTACGATCCTTTAGCACACATGCGTTTAGCAACAAACCAAGCAGTCGACAAAATATGTGGGTCAGTGATCCCATATCCGCCGTACAACCCGGTTCTGAAACCCTTATTTAGTCGAGGGTTTTGGGACACCAATTGCATTGCACAGATAACGTGAAAGGTATTGTGAAAAAGTGGCTGCAACAATGCATGCATAATTTTTTTCCCAAAAGGATTCGGGGTTCACCGATGCGAAAATACATTGCCTCTGATAACGACAATGTTGTTGTAATACCTTTGGTATTCTTGGTATGCAATCTGCTGGCGGTGCAGAGTGCAGACGTAGATGCACTCTGAACCGCCAGCAGATTGCATACCCAGAATACCGAATGATACCTTTTAGTGATCATATTGAGAAATGCGCAAAACAAATGCTACCACAATTTATAATCTTTCCTTTTTATCAATGTGCCATTAAAACACCAACACAGATTAGATTAAATAAGGAAACCTTTTTCATTCAAAAATACAAACCCAAACTTAACCATTGCTAACACATTTAAATAAGGAAATTCATCACCCCACTGAGGAAAAAAAAGGGGAAAAAAATATAGAACAAAACCATGGTAAATTAATCAAATTCTACCACCTCCTAGATTTCGATTATCTCCCCTA
>NC_069002.1:18759710-18761399 GCF_001194135.2 Octopus bimaculoides
TATATATATATATATATATATATATATATATATATATATATATGATTATTGTTAATTGCAAACGAGTATGACCTGGTATCATGTACGAGGCTTTCGCTTATTGCGTGAGTGTGTATGTATGTGCATGTGTGTATATGTGCGTATATGGGTGTGTGTGTGTATACAATACATAAATACATATGTGTTTATATATCGCGATTAGAAACCAGTTTCTGTTAGTTTCGAGTTCCCAAGTGTTTTTCAGTGTTCGTTATTATTTATAAAATCTGGTTTGTTTTGGTGAGATGCGCCCAGTGTTCATTATATATTTATTACATTATGTATGTCCCTGGCTAAATCTACATCATACTGTAAGCCATATCGTGTATGTTTACATTCTCATAAATATATTCATGCGATTTTGTCGTGGAGAAAATTGTCGTGTAACGTTAGTCGCATATGTTTCGCACATATTTAGTCTTATGCCACGAGATATACTCTGTGTAACAAATCTCTGCTAGAGTTTCTTCCATAAATAGAAGCTTAACTGCAATAAAGATGGCTGAATCAATCATATCAAAAGTTGGTGCGGTAGTGTTGTTACTATCTCAGTCTGTCTTCATTCATCAGACCTGTGATTAAATGCATTCCTACCATGACTGTCTCGTCCGCTTTTTCAGGAAGAGCGTGATTAGATTTACACTTTTTATTGTGGTCTTGTTTTGTAAGAATAAATAAATAAATAAATAAATAAATAAGAAATACGCCAAAGAAGATTTGCCTATTATTTCTAGCAGAATGAGTGAGCACAAACACTCTCCATGTTGTGCTTGTGATTAATGTTTATATTAATGAGAAGGATTGAGCAAAATCGGATCATCATGGGAATTGGGCTCGCACATCGTTGATTAGCAAAACATTTAGACACAGGCGGACGCTCTGCCATTCATTTTAAGTGACCCCGGTTTATACAGGGAAATATCGTTTAACCGAAATTCGAATACCCAACAAAATTCGAAATCTTTTTGAGAGAGAAACACGCTACAAATGTAAAATTCACGATGACGTTGAGGAAAATTTTCAAAAGCCTTTCTGATGAGATGTAGCAGTTATTGAGAAGACAACATTTAATATACGATCGACTTGAAAAATCTTTTGTTTTGCTTTTTGTCAGAATTTAGCAATATCCAGTGTGTTGCAGTTACTCAGACCAGGTCTCCAATTTGAAGACACCCCATGAGTGATGGTCTCATTATTCCTCACATACCACCTCATACCCAACACTCTCTGATGCCCTAAGCACTGACTTTCTTCTTTGAATAAGTCATACAAATACAGGAAATTCGAACTGTTTTCAGTGGCGGCTCGTGTATAGGAACTGCGGAAGTGCAGTACCCTCTATTTCCACTCAATATTATCGATAACATTCAATATAATGAGTCCTTTTTTCTTTAATTCTTTCTTTATACTTGTGCATTACATAATCCTTAAGCTTAATGTCAGTAGCCATTCCCTAGTTTATGAATAAAATACGAAAACCTTTGTATAGAACTTTGCACTTCACAGTTCCAGCGACGCGGTATTTGGCTGTTGGGCGTATGCTCACATGTCCGAGATAGGAAGCTTCACACTAGGAAGAGAGAGCACTGCGTGAATGACAGTGCCGGGTGAAAGGTAGTGTTTCTTTTTGACTCTGCGAGTGTTTGCTTA
>NC_069002.1:18761688-18763011 GCF_001194135.2 Octopus bimaculoides
AATATGTTTTTTTCTTTTTACACAATATTAAATTGACGGCTAAACATTTTCTGAAGCAGCACCCTCACTAATTTTATCTACGAGCCGTAACTGACTGTTTTAGTAAAGAAGTCTTTCAAACATGGAATTGAAACCGCCTCGCGTTACGTACCTTATAATGACCATATAAGGAATTGGGAAAACAACAGAAGCTTTCTCTAGTGAAAATATCGCTGTATCTGTCAGTAATCTCGAGATTTCTAACATCACATTCTGTTTTCTCTATCTTTTGATCTGAACACCATGGCAACCGGCAGCTTCAACTCTTTTGTTTCTCATTAGTTCAATCACCGATAAAGGAAATGAAAGAGCAGCGTTCACTTACAGAAACGCATGCACGTGCGCGCGCACACACACAGAGACACACAGGCAGATATACATACGCCCCCTCGTAATCACATATATATGCCCACACACACACACACGCACATGAAACACACGCATAGACTTATTAATAAGTAATCAGGAAATTTTAAAACTGTTTTATAATAAAATAGAAATACTTACCCTGCACTGAGCACTCTTTTCTTCCATCTCGGCAAATATAATTATATACATTTCATATATAGATTTTGTAGATATTCAGTTAGTTAGATAGATAGATAAATAGATAGATAGATAAATAGATAGATAGATAGATGGATAGATGGATGGATAGATGTGTGTGCATATGTGTGTGTGATGCGTGAGAGATAGATAGTGAAAGAGGAGGAGAGAGAGAGAAATAATTTACCTGACATAAATACTCCTGATTCCTTGCTGTGTTACTATCTTTCAGAAGAAATCGTTGCCATGTCTCAAGCATCTATATTTCAGCATTGTATCTCGTTTAACGAGGACTCTGCCATTGAAGGCTCTATTCACTTCCAGCTGCCCTGAGCCACCAACATTTATAGTCTATTCATCGCAGCCACATTTAGGAATTCACAACCCACGTTTCAAGTGAAGTTAACCGCGCAATGAAGATTTGCAGTGATTTAGAAATGGAGAGAACGACAACCAAAACTGCAGACCACAGCCTCTCCATGAGTTTGGACTTACCCATTACGCTTCGGTGAACCATTACTTCTTCGAGATCACTTTACCCAGTCACTTTGGAACTACAAAACTGAGCGACTTAGCTCAGAAATCCTGTTAAAATGGAACCTGCCACCCGATGCAAAGATTTCAATTTTTTTCCTACTCCTTTCCTCCACATTGTCTGAAAGCGATTTCTTATATGTATAATACAAATAAAGATACATACAAATATTTCTCTCAATCTCATTATTTATATGTATATAT
>NC_069002.1:18763088-18768146 GCF_001194135.2 Octopus bimaculoides
TCTATCTATCTATCTATCTATCTATCTATCTATCTATCTATCTATCTATCTATCTATCTATCTATCTATTTATCTATATACTCGTCTCCCTCACTATCTTTCTATCTATATATAAAGCAAAGCCATGCCGGTGTAGGCCATATCTCTCCATTAGTAACCCACTCCACTCTCCTGTTCTCTGTTACTTTGTGAATTTTCAATAAAGTTATTATAGAAGAACGTAGAATGTTCTTACAGCGTTATGCAAGTAGCATGTGTTTCCACATCTATACTGAATTATTTTATGTTTATTCCTCGTCCTGCTCTGTTAATAATGTGTTGGTAGCAAGGGAATTACCTTTCCTCAGAAGAATGTAATTAGATACAAAATGTATATTTGTATCTAAATATAAGTGCAATGTTTTCTGTATTTGAATTTATGAAAAAATATATATTTAGATTTAAATAAGCATTAAGTGAATGTCTTAAAATTCTGAATACAATGTTTTGTTCAGTTTTACAAAAAATATTCACGATTTAGCAAATAAACTGAATAAAATACATGAAAGAGTATTTACTGAACTATCGCTAAGAATCTTTTATTGTTCAGCTTTATATCATCTCAGTACAGATTGTAGGGACAAGGGCCGTTCCATCCGTTACCATCTGGCCTCGCTCCCCTGGACCCTCTTTCTTCAAAAGGTCTTTTTATATTTATAAGAGTGGATGTTATTTGAGGGATATTTCACTGCTATTCGTTGTAAGTGGAACAATTCCTTAGGGCAAGAATGTTGACCTTTGCAAAATGGCATTTCTGGAAGAGTGTGGCAAAAGGGTATGTGTGTATATTCTTTATGAAATTTATTGTTTCGAACGGAAGTATGAACCATTAGAAATAACATCATTTTATTAAGAACATCAAAACTTTATAATCTTGCATATGTTCACTTAACCCTGAAAAGATGATGACTCACGGCTGTTGGTCACAGTTTCAGAGACATTCTTGAGTGAATGTGGATTCAATTTTTTCTTTGTCAGTCAAAGGAAAATCAAGAAATGTCCTGAATTCTCAAGTAGTTCTTGTGCACCACAATCAATGTGGAAGTCCTAAACTTTTAAAATGTTTTGAATGAGAACATAGTTAAACAGCCACATTTTCAAAACACTTCAGAAAAACACGCAAGTTTGTAGAAATAGTATCAGTGAATTCAACAACTTCGATAAAAAGCGCATAAGCAACACCCGAGAGAACCACTACACTAGCAATAAGGAACGAGAAACTAAATTCTTTAACTCTCATAATTAACTTGGGTAAGCATATAAAATATATAGCCACAGATTAATATATCCACAGCCATCAATAAACATATCGATATCCCCCCCCCCCTCTGTAATCTATGTTGGGATGCACACTATCATCAAGAGGTACAGAAGAAAAGCAATTGTAGCTGAGCGAGTTCGCCTTGATCTCAAGTGCTGCAACCGTCGCCTAAATCTAAAGAAAGAGAGGAATCGTGTGAATAGTTTGTAAGCGTTCATAATGTCCTCTCTGTCATACTACATTTCGGACATAAAATATGTTGTAGCGTGCAGTTACCTCCCTGGACAGTTGAAAATATGGTTTAACTGATGAGAGGAATCCATGTGCCGCACTTCAAACATTCAGCCGACATCCTTCGTGTTACAGCATTTCTTGTTTTGAAATGTTCTGTGGTTACGCAATGATATGAAAACAAATAAATAATACTTCAACCACTCGTCACATTTTTATTGTTATTATCATTATTTTCTTTATTTATATCCAACAAGAAAGTCGCTATATTTAAGCATTATTAGTATAATATATTTAAATATTATGATAATGTGGGAAAATCTGTTTTATTCATCTTACGCCTGATTGACAACAGCCTCAAATTAGATTTCCAGTGATCTCTTTCATGTTTGTCAATGGTAAACTTCATCAAAATTCTTACCCATTCTATAAATCCCAATCCAACACAGGCTTCTATTTGCTATAACATTACCTCACTAAGATTAATGCCATATGTTTGGAACTTCTCTGGTTAAAAAGAAGAAAATGTATTTCCTTCTCATCTTCTCGTATCCCTTGGCATCACTTAGCCTCTCAGGCACTCTCTCGATTTCCTTCCATTTTTTATTCTTCTGCACTCATATATATATATATACATATGTAAATCTTTTAATATCCATCCATCTATTAATCCATCCATTCCTCCATCCACTCATAATTCCTTCCCTCCCTCTTTGATCGATTTCATCCTTCCATCAATCCATCCATCCACACACGTCATTTCCTACACTTTACCACGTATCCACATATAAATCCACATATCTCTTTATAAACCGACATCTTTATTGATAAATATAAATAACCGTTCTTTCCCGACTTCAATTTCCTTCACCAATACTCCTCAGCCTCTCACCCTCAATCTAAGTCTCTCTCATCAAACCCAATCCCTCATCTCTACAAAGACTCTCTTCTTGCTCATCACTTCCGCATTCATTCTAACAATGTCATTTGTTTTTCTTCGTTTCGTCCAACTTACACCAGTTTTAGATTCATTAAACACTCACCTCTTCTCAGTCCTTCCTTCTCTCTCTCACTCACTCTCTCTCTCTCTCTCTCTCTCTCTCTCTCTCTCTTCACCCCTTCCTCTCTTCACACTTTACCACACAATTAACCCAGAGAGGGAAAACAACCAAACTAACAAACATAAACTTAACGCCACACAACAAAGCACAACGACATAAAATAAACGAATAAACATGTAAAATATTTAAATAAACACTGAAGTAATTTCATTTATTCTGGATTTGATTCAACATAGTTATTCCCCCTCCCCGTTTCTATTTTCCTTAGTGAAGTGCGGCAGATGGCGCTTGTGCTGATTGTATTTCTGATTATATTCAATTGAAAAAACATTTCAACAGTTCCTCTTCCATGATTAACCTATTTGTCGTTTGTTTCACTCGACCTACATGAAATACGTTAATTTTGTAAAAAATTATTTTAATTTTCACCACGTGTTTTTTATTTGCCTGAAATTGACAGGGTTGGGGGTGAAGAGAAGAATACCGTTGCTTTTGTGTTACATAAACGTGTGTGTATGTGTATATTCATGTATATATGCGTGTATGCGTGCAGTTCTGTGTGTGTGTGTGTGTGTAATATCTATCTATCTATCTATCTATCTATCTATCTGTTTATCTATCTATCTATCTATCTATCTATCTATCTATCTATCTATCTATCTATCTATCTATCTATCTGTCTGTCTGTCTGTCTGTCTGTCTGTCTGTCTGTCTGTCTGTCTGTCTGTCTGTCTGTCTATATCAAAATTGCAGCGGTTAAACTGGAAAACAATATACAAAGTGGACTTCTGAGAGCAATATGAAAATCAGCGTTGAGAAATTTCAAGCGAGCGCTTCTACGCAGTCATTCCACAAAGAGACGGCAACCAGGATAAACAGCACCAGGAGCTATTAAAATACAGAGTGATCAGTGTGTAATCTGGGAATCAATATGAGTAATTATAAACCATTCCGTGTGTATATCAATGTGATGGCAAAAAAAGAAAAAAGAAAAAAGTAAAATGGCAACTATGTTGGTCCTATAGAGAATATTTGTTGTCAGTTACCTGAGCAACTGTTCCCAATTATACTCGTCATATAGCGTCGACCTAACAAGGTTATTAGAGGCAATCCAACTCTGTTACAAGATGTCTTCAGTACAACAAATGATCAAATGATCTATTGGTGGCCAGGCTGTACAGGAAGTACAGACGGCAAAGGTATGCAGTGAGGTGTGTGTGTATATATATATATATATATATATATATATATAATCAAAATAAGCAGTAAGGATATCCAGAGGTAATGCAGTACGATCGTTTCACGCAACTCCATTTAACTGAACAATGCAACCATTACATCAATTTAAATGCAGAGCAATCCTCAGCTGCACATAGAATTTAATTAAATTAAAGCAGATGGATATTTTTTTATAATTTTACCAAAAATCTCCAAGAAGTTAAAGAGATAGACAAAGAACATGTTGCCTTCACTTCCACTTAGAAGCTGAGTGGAAGAGAAGGCAGCATGCTGAAACAGGTTAATTGGGTATTTCTTCTGGGGAGAATCTACCATAAAGGAGTTACATTCCAAATGTGTTGGTCGACCCTCGACAGACTCAGATGTGTGAGTTTTGGTAATGCATGCATTTAAAAAAAAACGTTATTAGCATAAACGTATATAAATATATATAAACAAATATGTTTGAAATTGTGCGCGTGTATTTGTAATACATAATAGTTGCTATTTTTGCTGAAGATTCAGTTCGGATGAACTTGGTGTTAGAGAGAGAGAGAGAGAGGGGGAGGGAAGTGGGAGAGATCGGTAACATTCACATTGTAATTATGTGTGTGTGTGTTAAAATATCGGAGACAACAAAAAGTATGACGTATTAAAAACTGCTTGTTAATTACCATATTAGAGTATCGCGTCATCTATATCTATGAGCAGCAGTTATGGTCAATACAAAATATGTAAAGAAAGGAAAACGTAAACGCTACCAAATCCAATTGATAAAAATTTTATATAAAAACCTACAACTACTACGAAATCAATACGTTTTATCTTTAACTTAGTTTAATGAATTATATTGTAAAATATCAACGACATATTCATGAGAAACGTGTTTAATTGCATCCATTGAAACCAAAAATTATACTGCTACCTGTACAGAAAACCTAATATACATCTATACCATTTTATTAATATTTTTATTAACGAGAACTGGTGTGCAAACATCTCTTAAAGGATTATAGCGCCTTGACATGATTATATATATATATATATATATATAAACAAATAATAAATGAGTATATGCATGTATACGTACAGGTATGTGCATACCTACGTCTACCTGTATATATAGGTGCATATCTGGGTACAGGACATTGCAAACAAAACGTAGACAAGAAAATAATAATAACCAGAGTACAGAAAACACACAAGCCACATAGAGAACATTTTCCTTCACCAGCTACCCCCGTTTTA
>NC_069002.1:18769369-18770231 GCF_001194135.2 Octopus bimaculoides
AATAATGTGATTAACCTAACTGTGGTACATGCCCCCACCTTTTGGAGGGTTCAGAGTTCCACTTTAAACAAGGTGAAATATTTAAGATTAAATCAAATTTCACCTGTGCCTTGGAAAATCTATTCTATGCCATTACATGCTTAGGGTGTGGTAATAATTATATTGGCTAAACAGGAATATCACTCCGTCGAAGAACCACTATCTATCAAGAACAAATCTACCACCTACATTACAGACAGATACAGGTCAGGGGGCATATAGAAAGGTGTACTAGGAATCCTAATCCTAATTTCCTAATTTTCCCCTTCTATCAATGTTCACAGAACACCTCAGTACAACAAAGAATGAATAAAGAGGCAACTTACATCAATATCTTCCACAACTAAATATGAACACATAACATAATACAGAACACAATTAACCTATCAATTAATACCACTAACCCCCATACATCCCATACACCATTCACATTACACATCTATATCTACCCTAATTGCACCAAACCCAGAACTACTTACCTCCCTTACACATAATCTTTTTCCTCAGGGACTAGTAGACCTGACAGCGTTCAGTAATCGGTGTGCATTCAAAGCAATGAGTAGTAAGCTTTACGAAACCGGTATGCTTTTGAATCTCCTTAACAGTTCACAATAATGACTTTTATTACCTTTATTCCTACCTCAGTTCATCTAATTGTATATATCTATCGTTACTTTTCATAAAAAGCCTTTACATTTTTTTATCTCCGATGTGCATTTTCGCTTATTTTTCTTCTTACTTTCCCCTTACATTTCCACGTGTAGTTTCTATTTTGTTTTATAACATATTTCTATTATACACACGCACACACACACACACACAC
>NC_069002.1:18770913-18774374 GCF_001194135.2 Octopus bimaculoides
CCAAGGGTCCTATCCTCTTCATCAAGAGTAAAGAAACGATACTTTCATAGCTTTTAATATCATATCAGGAATCCTCACGGATGTACGACGCGTAGATATGGATGTATTTAATATGAGCTTAAATAATTTATCTGAGGTGCTAGAGGAACGTACATCTCGACCTGAATATTAAGATAATATTAAAATATGCAGTGAAGCTCTATATACCCCCATAAACTTACCGGCTGCTATTTCTAGTAATGATTGCACTCCATGTACGCCTGCTTTATATATTTATAATTCTACCTTGTATGGTGCTTTATTCTTGCTGGATACTAATGCTATTTTTATAATATATTAATATTCTCATGCATATTTTCTCACTGATCTTGGTTCTGATTATGACTAGGGCTATGAGCCGACTAAGCACGATTTTAAAATGTTGTTGTCCAAGGTAGACTCAACTGAAGATAATCTATCAGATTCGTGCTCTCGCATGTGATCTGAAGCGTTTGAAACTGCAGTATTGGGTTATCCTTTATCTCTCTAACGGTCTCCGTAGAGGTAAGACAAAATTTTCCTATATTCACCGCTCGCATACATATCTGCCAGTGAATATTCAGAGAAGCTCTACATAGCGCCGAATAAGAAGTTCTACATAAACTTACCGACTGCTATTTCTAGCAATAATCGTACTTCGTGCACACGTGCTTTATACATACATACATACATACATACATACATACATACATACATACATGCATACATTCATCCATCCATCCATACATACATATATATATATATATATATATATATATATATAACTAGATTAGATTAGATAAGAACACACAAATAAAATGAGGAGGAAGATTGTGTGATGAAGGAAGAGACAAAGAGAGAAAGAAATATAAATGAAGTTGAACAAACAACACGTGGTGAAAGCGAAGCAAGAGAAGGGATGTGTGTCCAATGCAACTAAATTCGCAAATGAAAGAAACAGAAGAGATTCGGTTATAAGGTTGCTGGTCTGTTTTTCAAAGAGAAGGAAGAGAAATTAAAACGGTTCATTAAGCCTGTAATGTAAGCAGTGGTTGTTAATTCGTTATCTTTTCCTTTATATACACTTGTTGTATATACAATATATCTGGTAACAAATCATCTTCTCATGTATAAAATATCCTTAACAATGTGTTCGATGGCTGAAAGCTGACCAGTGGTTAAACAATAATAACAACAAAAATATCTCTAACTATAACCCCTATTTAAAATTGCTGATTGGTCCCATAGTGGTGAGAAGGCTCGGCCCCTCTCTCACCTTTGATCTAGTGAAACAACTGGAATGTTAGAAAAAGAGAATTTCATCAGTACTGGGTTGCTGCTTTCCTCATCAAGCACGAAAGGATGGAAAACAAAATTAACCTCGGTGGGATTTGAACTCAGAGCGCGGGGAGCGAGAATGTGGTAATGCATTTTATAGGACATCGTAATGATTCTGCCAGTCATACTCTTTACAACAACTCAATCAAGACATTTCGCTGCTTACTTCGAAGTCCATCTAAAATTACGCAGGTAGTTCAATACTTTTATTTGTTTAACTAGTAAACTGATAAATGTCTCCTGAGAGATATCAACGACTTCAATCAAATAAACGACTTTCATTAGTTTAATTATAATTAATGACTTTGGTGGGGGTAGGATGGCGGATGCTCGGCGGAGTCTGAATTGACCAGCTTCTGTTTGTATCAACTGAAATATCTCTTCATTATAAAGGAAGTCACAAACGCTCAAAATAAACACTAATGGTTGCTTGGGCACATTAAACATGCCATACCACCTTATATGGAATCAATAGATTTATTTTAGACGTACAAATGAAAAATTTGTTTCATTTAGTTTTATTATAATTCAGAAAATATTTTTATTTTGAAAATTAATGTTCATTATTTCGTTTGTACAAGCGTCATAAAATTTGAGAAATGTCAAAATGTAATTTTTGTACCTGTGTAACGTTATCTGTGTACAATGCATTACTGATCACATTCCAGCTAAGAAAAGTTCAACAGTGTCGAGTTATATTAAACATGAGGAAACTGAATTAAAAACCAAACAGAACAACTGACAAGATTCAAAACACTCACCGTTGAGTTTTCTGGGGAAATATAAAGGAAAAATATTTTGGTGCATTTAATGTACGAAACAAAGAGTAACCTAGTGATGGAAGAACGTTTCTGTTTAAAATAGCTGCTAAAATCTTTGTTGGGTTAACATATCGCCTTATATTAAAGGGATGTGTTAGTTGGATTCATAAAAATAACCTAGGAGGGCCCGAAATGGTAAACACTTGTCTATTATAGATGTGCTTGGATCGGTATAACTTGCAGCTAACCCACAGTATCAAAAAACAAAAGAAAAGATAAGGGAAAATTGTTAAAAAATCTGTTTCTCAGCCAATTGGCTCCGGGTTTCATGGAAACTCTCTTGCGTTATTTGTTTAGCCCGAGTTGGACAAACATCCTGGCTTTTTTTGCCCATCAGAAATACAATGAATGAGCAATTGGCCTTTTGGAAAACCTACAGCCAACGCTATTACTGCCTACAATGATGTAAATAAATCACTACATCAAATCCAATCCTATGCCATCCACACATGAATAAAGTCATTAGAATAATTATAGATTTGACAGTAACGAAGTAGTTGCTAAGATGTTTAATATTAATATTGCTCATTGTTGGTTGCTTGGTCACGTTAAAAATGTCACGCCACATTATATACAATGACTCAATATGTTATATTCATAATTAATTAAGAGTAAAGCAATAAATATTTATGAAGCTAGCAAGAAGTTTGATTACTGAGCAAGAAAAGGAGGTCAGTGTTTCATCTTGCGATTAATCACAGTTAGGATTAGGGAAGTTAAACTGAAATTTATTGTCGTGTTGTTTGATAGACTCAGTTGTTGGTAGGAGTTTAAATTATTTCAACGTTCGAAAATATACTGAAATGAATTTGAAATTCTATGAGTTATTTCTTTTCTCTCTCTCTCCCTCCATTTGTCTGTCTGTCTGTCTGTCTGTCTGTTTCTCTCTTGCCCTCTCTCCCCCCTTCTGCCTGTTTTAATAGTTATTCTTTCTTATTTCACTTGCCCCGGAATTAATAACTCTGTTTTCTCTCTAGCCACGCACTCACAAACACACGCGCGCTCTTGTATGTGAGGGCTTTGTGTGCGTTGTGTGTGTGTGTGCGTGTGTGTTGTGTGTATGCGCGTATGTTGTGTGCGTGCATGTGCATCTATGTATACACTAATGGGTCCAGGTTCAGTCCTACTGCGTGGAACCTTGGGCAAATGTTTTCTAATATAACCTCAGGCCGACCAAAGCCATGTGAGTGGATTTGGTAGACGGAAACTGGAAGAAGCCTGTCATTTATGCATAGCCCTTCCTGTTTGTTTTCACTCTCCTGTTTGTGTTACCAATTTTGACCC
>NC_069002.1:18774474-18777426 GCF_001194135.2 Octopus bimaculoides
TATAAAGATATATATATATATATTTATTTATTTATTTATATTTAATTATATACACACATTTGCACGTATATATATGAAACTAAATATATATACAACTTTAGTCATGTATGTTGGTAGGTGTGTGTTATTGTGTATATGTGTGTGTGCATGTCTGCGTGTATCCATTTATGTATGCATGCATGGATGATTAGCTACAGCTACAAATATGTGAGTATATCCATTTCCTTGTACCTTCAACAAGTACGAATACATACATACACATTCATGCACACACGTACGAACATACACATATTCACCCATATTCACATCCACACATTCACACAGATAGGTATTTGAGAAACATATTCTATGAGTATACTTCATATAAAAGAGAACTATGCATATTTCTTTAATTATAAATCTTTACACAAGCGTGGAAAATAATCCAACGTGTGTGTGTGTGTGTGTATAGATCTGTGAGTATGTGTATGTGTATGTGTGTGTGTGCATGTAGTTACCGCTTCAATAAATTGCAACAATAAGACGTTTTAGGGAAGGGTCTACCAAAGTATATATATATATATATATATATATATATATGTATCTGAGTGTGTGCGTGAGTGGCTGTCTGTATGTATGCATGCATGTATGTGTCTATATAAGTGTGTGTTTTCAGATTCCTTAAATTCCTGGTGGAATCGTAAACGCTCCATAATAATCTCTATCATTTTAAGCTTTATGGCTGCTCTCCAATGAGTGAAAACTGCAGAAGAATTTTTTTATAAAAGAAATAAACTTTTCTTTTTCAGGAAGCACAATGATAATGTAGGAGTGGAGGGGTGGACCGGAACACATGCGCGGGGAATCAATATTTGCAGTGAGAACTATGATTTGTATCAAAGTCACCATAACCGGCAACAATTATGGACTATAAAAGAGGTTAAAATATTTTACTGCCAGAACAGTTCTTTACAATTGACATTCTAAACTGTGACCTATAGAAATGTTAAAACATTCAGAATCAAGTTTTATTTATTGTTGTCTTTCAATTTCAAGAGTGAAATGTTGGAAACTATTATTATACAGCACAGAGTCGATAAATAGAAGAGCTAACCTTGATATTAACAGGTTATCTAGATTTCTAATAGTTGCATGGAAACAGTCGACAATGCAACTATATGTATATGTGTATATGTACACACACACACACACACACACACACACACGCACGCACACGCACTCGCACGCACACACACTCACACACACGTGTGTTTACATATCTATCTATCTATCTATCTATCTATCTATCTATCTATCTATCTATATGGTGGTTGTCTAGTCATTATGCATAGTTTCACCACCTCCTGTACCTACACTTAGAACTATCATGGCATCTGATGTGGCTTTTTAAACCAGACAATATGGAGGTTCGTTTTCCATGGGTTCGCAGATGAGATTTGAGGCCAGCGAAAGACAGGCAAGGTCTGTCACAGACTTTGCACACGAAAAGGTCATTGTCATTCACCTTCTCGATCTACATACCTACCTTCCTACCTACCTACCTACCTACCTACCTACCTACCTACCTACCTACCTACCTACCTAACTACATACATACATACATACATACATATACATACATATACACATACATATCTACACACACGTGTAGATGTGTGTGTTGAGTACGGAATTATGAAGATTTATTTTGAAGAATCAAAATGTAAATTTTAATTATCATTGAAGTGGAGGAATCATGAAATAGCAGCAGCAGCAGCAGCAGCAGCAGCAGCAGCAGCAGTAGTAGTAGTAGTAGTAGTAGTAGTAGTAGTAGTAGTAGTAGTAGCAGCAGCAGCAGCAGCAGTAGTAGTAATAGTAGTAGTAGTAGTAGTAGTAGTAGTAGTAGTAGTAGTAGTAGTAGTAGTAGTAGTAGTCTGTCAGTTTTCCTACTTGAGGATTGTGCTCTTTAGACATAAAGAACACATAAGAGAAGGTGGGGCTGAGCATGGACGTGACCAGTAAACTTGCTAGAAATAATGACCAAATGTTTCTTAAATCACACCTTTTCCGTCTACAAAATACATAAATGGTCATACGAAACAACGGTGTCCAATAAGACGTAATGGTCATGGCTGGAATGTCTTACCGCTTATGTTTGACAAATCAAGGATTTGTTTGCTAAAAGCAGTTTCGTTGTGTTGATTAGCAAGTTTCCCTTTGTAGGGAAATGACCCAGAGCCGTGTAATAGCTATTTAATAACAATTACTCACTGTATTTTGTAATTGCGCTGTCTTTTATGAAGTATTACAAAGTTTTGTCGTACTTGATCACTGCACTCAATCCTCAAGGCCATGGGATTTTGCCAGACAAGAAAAATCTGAGAGTGTGACGAAACTTTGTAGCACTTCATAATAGACAGTACAGAATTTAGAAATATACGAAGACACAACATTACTGTTTTGTGACTTTTTTTATTGGTTACAGTGATTCGATTGCTGCAAGTTGACAAGAAGTATCGATTTGTAAGTAGTGGAGAAAATCGATTCCCGTATAATGGTTGGTAGATATCTTATCCACTCTACTTCTACATGATCACATGACCTTCCAGACATAGAGACAACACCAACAACAAAAATAACTTCATCAGAAACTGTAGAAGTTAAGTGTCGGGGAGAGACTCTTAAACGACTCAACCAAAATTGGTACAAAATCAGGAAAGCAGTAATTACCGAAGTGATCAATGACCAGGAAAGCGATCATATTGGCCTAGTCATATCAAATATAGTCACCACCATTGGATGTCACATGATGAGATACACAGACACGGGAGTGTGCGCACATCTGTGTGTGTCTCTGTGTGTGTATGTGTGCGTGCGTATGTGTGAGTGCATATATATATATATATATATATATATATATATATATATACACACAAGCACACCGATATATATATATATATATATATATATATA
>NC_069002.1:18778472-18782737 GCF_001194135.2 Octopus bimaculoides
TATATATATATATATATATATATATATATATATATATATATATATTTGTCTCGATCTATCTGTACTCATCTCTTTCTCATTTTACATATTTCTCCCTATTAGTTTTTTTCATCGATCTCTCTCTTTCTCTTTCTTTCTCTCTATCTCTCTGTCCTCTCTCTGTTCGCTGTTTATACTTGGCATCTAGAATGGATATCACCGTATGAATTGTCCCTGGTGTATCATACACGGAATGATCGATGTGTTCGATAGCATAGTAATTCACCCGACGTTTGATTTACTTTGAAAATAAATAAAACACATACAGTATTTTCTTTATTTTAGGTGGAATGTTATAAAATGGTTTTTATCTTCTTCTCCTCTTTCTCTTTCTCTGTTAGAAATGCAAGTCTCAATCGACATCATTTCAAGTAAATCTAACGATCAGAATCTCCTCTTCTCGGCAGCCATCAACATTGTCAATGTTATCGTCGTCGTCGTTGTCATCGTCACCACCATCAACTTCAGAATTACTGCAGACTCAATCTCCCACACCGATGTCCTAAACAAAAACGAAGAGACAATCCATTAGCAAAAAGTAATAACTAAAATTCACTCAAATCTCAACCTAAAGCTAAAAAGCAAAAAAAAAAAAAAAAAATCACAATGAATAAAGTAGTCTCAGATACACTTTGACTAAAACAAGTTGAAATTGTTTCACTGAAAATTTTGACAACAACGAAATAACTAACACGGTCTTCATCAGCGAATACGGTTTACAATTACAGCAATCAGCAGCACCGCCACCACCACCAGTACCACCAGTACCAGCAGCAGCAGCAGCAGCAGCAGCAACACCAGCACCACCACCACCACCACCACCACAACCTAAAACCCGTGGCAGAACATACTCAAGGTTCAAATGTGATGATTGACAATAAGTCACTGAAGTGAGTCAGGTCATTTAAATATCTTGGAAGTATAGTAAACTTCAAGATTACTCTTGATATCGAAATCAATGTTAGGATATTTAAAGCCTCAAGTGCTTTTGGAAAACTTTCTCAGACTTTGTGCGCTGAACACGGTGTTAGTTTGAAAATTAAAATAAGTGTGTATAGATTTCGTATTTTGAGCACACTTTTGTATGGGCTGAAGTACGGACTCCCTACTATAGACCTATCAAGAAGCTTAAGGCCTTCCACATGTGCTGTCTGCGCAAGATTTGCAATATAAAATGTCCAAATCTTAGAAAAACTCTAGCATCAAAATTATGTTTTTTGAGAATTCGGGGCAGATGGATAGGACATCATCTTGTTCAAATGAAAGGCTTGGGCATTCCGAAAATTCTTTTGTATGGCCAACAAGTAGAGGTTTACCACGGTGAACAAACGTTAAGAATAAGCTGAAGCAATCAGTAAAGTCTCTACAGCTTAATTTGACATCTTGGGAGAGTGTCATGATGAATGCAAACAATCTGTGTTGAAGAAACAGAACAATAAAAGAATGATAGCTGGCTATCAGCAAACTCATTTGGCCAATCACAAAACAAAACCAAAATTATCCACAGCAACATCCACCCCTGGATTTAAATTGCATTCACGCATCCATCGCCAACAGATGTAGCTTTTTTATTTTTAATCCCCTCCTTCAAACACTCATACTTCAAAACCGACGGGAGTGACTATCAGTAAACTACTTAGGCCAATTAAAAACTAATTAATATTAATTAGTTAGAGACGTTAACATATTGTTGTATTCTAGAGTGATACTGACACAGAAAGAGCAATACTTTTTTTTCATGTTTATGGAGAATGATAGCGAGAATGATTCCACTTGGAATTGAAGATAAAGTAAATAGATCTCCATCGGTTGCGACCATTCAGCTGTTCAATTCACTGAACTCATTGAATTAACCATAACACAATTCTCAGGTTTTGTATAGTAAGTCTGGGTCTTTAAATTACAAGTACAGTCTTCCATAAGTTTCCATCGAATGATTTTCACTGGTGAGCCTAAAGTCAACTCGAAGCTATGATAAAAAGACAACTGGCCAAGGCACTAGGAAGTAGGATCGAACCCCGTACGTAGTGGCTGTAAGAAAACTTCTAAAATCTTCTTGTATCGTTGCAACTATTGTTCTTAAGTAAATGATAACGTCCGTCATATGTTTTTTGTCGTTTAGCTCTAGGTCAGACCTGATGGAGTAGATCTATGGTCATAAGTATTTCAGCTGTGGCAATCCCGTATTTTCCATCTATATTTCTTCTTTCAATGATGATGGTATGGTATTTGGTGGCTACTTGAGAAAGTGGTTACATGAGAAATCTAAGGGAATCTTCATATTCATAGAAGATAAACTGAAAAGAAACTCGCTGTTAATTCGAAGATTTCCAATATATTACTAATTAAACTTAATTGCATGGTTACTAGAAAACTTTTATGAAAAATTCTGATCATTACCAAAATAAAATTTAAAAGAAAAAATTAATTTCCATTTGCAAATATGTTTGGAATTTCAATATGATGAAAATGTTTAGCTACAAGTTGAGAATGGAGAGGACATAATAAATACGAGAGAGAGAGAGAGAGAGAGGGGGGGGGGAGGAAAAAGAAAGAAAAAAAGATAGTTAATTTTAAATACATTATGAAATAACCAAGAATACATCTCTAAAAGTGTTCCTGGACGATTATCGTCGTCTCCTACAGAATAATAGAAACCATGAGAAGCTTCTGAATGTTCTCGCATCCACCAATGATCCACGGTGTTGGATACTAATGCCACCACCGTTCGATATGTATCAACTCATTTCAGATTCTACGATTCAGTTCACACTGCAGATGTTGTTAATAATGCTACCAAATATTCAACCAAATGTTTCAATTCCCTTTAGCTCATTATTGTCTCTCTTGACAACTTACAGCTTGAAGTAGGAACACCCATCAATTTACTATCAAATTTGGATACAACAAAATTCTGTAGCAGTAGAAGATTAGCTGTCAAATGCCATGTAATGAAAACCAGCTTTGTGTTTGATTGTACTAAGGGAGATGTTTTTCAATGCAGCCTCGTCAGCCTATCGAATATGCCATTTCTGTGCAAGTACCTTCAGTTTCCAGTATCGATGTCTTTTTCTATTGATCTTTAACATGTCTCGGTCCCAATTTCTCAAAGTTTCTAGTGTTGGACTGATAAGTTCACATCTTGCACATGGTCAGCTTTATTCTGCATTGGTTCAAGTAGATATCTTTTTATTAGAATATTAAATGAGACAACCAGAAAGATTCCCTTGGCAAGATCCACTAATAATTGAGTTTGTTTTGTGTTGCATATCGATTTCAAATTAAGATATATAAAGATCTAAAGATAATATTTTCTTAAGTTACAAAATTAAAATTGTTAATAAGCACAATATTAAGTTTCACACATCATAAACACTCAGAAATATTCAAATTTAGATGTGTATTTTACATTACAATAAAAATACGCAGAACATGCTATGGGTTATTTAAGTTTAACACAAAAAATAAAATGTTTTCACAAATTTTGCACGCAGGCAACACAAGGCAACTCTGCTCTTATAGAAATAAACTAATTGCCTGACTTTCTATAGAACTGAAATTATTAAACATTAATAAATCAGCCTCTATATAGAACATTCTATAGATAGCACAATATAAACATGTGATGTAATAATTTTTACTGAAGACGGATATAGTTCGGATTTATTCTTTATAATGCAAATAATACCTGGAGACAATTGCAGTCGACGCATAAAACATTCGACTAAACTTTATTTTATTCAGCGATATAGCTACAGGTCAGCTGTAATTCAAATCCATAAAATACGATTGGCATATGTATTAGAACATTTATTAATAAACTGAAAAGACAATATTCAGTTTACTTGTGAACAGTGAATATTTAGTAATAAATAAATACCAGCTGCGGATACAGAGAGTAATATCATAATGAAAATGATATTGACTCTCTGTGATAAATGAATTATGCAGTTAATGTTGCAGCTCAGCAGGTCAGTTAGAGAAAATAACACAAGTTAAAAATGTAATTACAAATAATAATAATAATAATAATAATAATAATAATAATAATAATAATAATAATAATAATAAAAATAATATTTCGTATGTGTATTTCGTGTGCAAGATTCTTGATGTGGATACGTGTGTTGAAAGAAATACAATTAAACCTTGGGAGAGGCATTATGCCGGTAATAAACACCCACGCACTGGTTCAGTCGTTTATTAATTTATATAGTTTTTTGTTA
>NC_069002.1:18783915-18791555 GCF_001194135.2 Octopus bimaculoides
CTTTGAAGATATAGGTTTCATATAATGTGAGTGGAGGATTTGAACTTTGTCATTAATTGTTTCTAGCCAAAGTTCTGTGTCAAGTACTGGGAGTCTCATGTTTGGGTGTCTTGTTGGGTAATCTATTGTTACCTTGATGCTCTGGTGTATTGTATTAGCTATATTCTGGATGTTTTCCATCACGATCTTCTCGTTCTCTTCAGTCTGAATGTTTGATGGTGTTTTGACTACGATGTTAATGTCATCCACATATCTCCCGTATAGTTTGAGTGTTATTGAGTGTTCTTCGAGAGTTGTTTTCAGCTTTTTGTCCCACCAGGTCATGAATAGGCTTGCCACGTCTCCGGCCACACTGACACCAATAATAATAATAAATAACGTACAATGTTCTTTGCTGAAACTGCGCTTTTGCAAGATTGGGTGAGTTAATATGAAACGAAAAAAAGAAAAGAAGTGATCCCCCAGGACAGAAGCTCTTTGAGGTTATCAAGGTGAGTATTTAAAAAATAATGTGTGTATGTGTGTGTGCGTGCGCGCGCGTGTGTATGTGCACGTGTGTGTGCGTGTGCACACACACACATACACACACACACATACAAACATAGACGTATCTGTATATTGTAATAAGAAAATAACATAAATCGCAATATATTGACATTGGGGAATAACATTCAAAATTGAAAAGAAATCCAGCGATTCTTTAGAAATGAACTTTTTGACAAAATTGTCTCATTAACATTATCATGAACTTTACTGTGAGAAAAATCTATTTTTACCTCAATGACTTGAAATTAAATCTTTCTAATTGAGCAGAATTTAAAAGAACTGCTTCAGTCATTCTAGAAGAATTTCGGACTTGAGAATCTTCTTTTGCAGTCGCAGCGCAAAAGATTGTTAATTAAAAATCATCTATTTAAAATACGCGCGTGTGCGTACATACATACATACATACATACACACACACATAATGCACACCCACTTCTGTTGCTATCAAATTTATCCTGATATACCAACAGTTCTGTGCTTGTTTACGTTTAACCGGCTGAATCTCTAGAGTTATAATTTATTTATAATTTAAGTAAATTCAAATAATTTCTTGAGAAAACTGAAGTCAACAAATAAAATTGATTAAATTAATGTTTCCTTTATTACGGAAACGTTTTGCTGGTCACCGAACCAAAAGCTTGTTCTTGAATTAATGACATTTTAAAGGAAAGCCAAACCAGAATAAACCAAAAATATGTTTTCGTAGTTCACAGAATTATAATTTGATATGTTTTTGTGAAATCAAAGTTTTCCAAATCCTCTTTCCTAAAGTTTGAAGTAATCTTCTAAGAGAAACAGCAACAACAGCAACAACAAATGCATTTATCAGAATAAAGATGATAATACGACATGAAGAATGACAAACAAAAGAGGTAGAAAAATTAAAACCTATTAAAATATGAGATTGGAAAACAAGTTTTCTTGATCCCATTTCAATGAAAATTATAGAAAGTCATTGCTTTTTTTACTTCTCACTTTCTAGTCTTAATAACAACAAACGTTACAAAATAATTATTGCAAAGATTTCTTCAAACCATTCTACTTACGTTTTCTTGGGTTTTCTCCCCAACTTTCAGCATGTGTCCTGCATCTAAATCAGTAAAGCACGGAGATAAGCACAGATTAATGCGTATAGAATCTCTAATGCTTCAACTGATTTAAAAACACCAACTTCGACTTTAAATTTCATTGAAGTTCTTAATAATATTTATAAATCTTGATCTTGAAGTCTTTACTCAATAATTGATGTTAATATACTTAATAAATTAAGGAGGTGTGCTGGCAGAAGCGTTAGCACGCCGGGCAAAATGCCTGGCGGCATTTCGTCCGTCTTTACGTTCTGAGTTCAAATTCCACCGAGGTCGACTTTGCCTTTCATCCTTTCGGGATCGATGAAATAATCAAGTGGATTACATCAACTGGGGTTGATGTAATCCACTTGACACCCCGCCCCAAATTTCAGGCCCTATGCCTATAACAGAAAGAAATATTGTATATGAATTATAATATATTATCCTATATAAATCATTAATCAATGTGTTACGTTCTTGAAAGAGTTTTTTATTACATTATATACATCCATACATACATACATACATACAGAAATATATACACACCGTGCAAATATATATACATGAATGAGCCTAACCAAGTAGTCTCGAACTCATAGAGCTGACCTCACTTTGTTGCTTTGTTAGCGCCCGGCTTGAAAACAGCAAAGGAAAAATCACAAAACCCAAAGAAGCAGTGTCCATCCATCCATCCATCCAACCATCCATCCATGAAGAAATGCGTGTACATCACACAATCTCACTGACTGCTTATCCACACATTTCTCGTCTTGCTTCATTAAGAAATTACTTTGTTATCGTAGTGGAAATATTCCTCAGCGTCTGCCATGGTTACTGTTTAACTAATCAGTCTATACGAGCGGCTTGGTGAATATAGAAGTCATGCTAGTATTTAAACAATTAATCATATTCAGAAGGAGAGTCAGAAATGATGAGTGGGGGAATAGACCAGCAGGGAACAAACTAAGGAATCAGTGGTACACCCTCATTTCCCGACAACTACATCAAGTTCTTGGCTAATTTTCGAATCACCCAGTTCACCTAGTTTGTAATCTAACTACCTTGAATGGAGATTACTCGACGCTGAACGTAACTGCAATAGCCAGGAAATGATTTCCTTAGCTTGGCGAGTCGATTTCAATTTCTGTAGAAATATTATTTTTGCTGTTGTTGCTGCTACTGTTTCTGTTGCTGTTGTTCTCGCCGTTGTTGTTGTTATTGTGGTGGTTGTTCAGCTCTTAAGTCAGCTGTTAAAGCAACAGGCCTATCACCATAGTCCTATCATCCTATCATCAGCACCATCCATCAAATCGCTTTCGTTGAATTCAAAGACTACATTCTCTCGAGTGTCCTTCGTTATTTTATAGCCGGTCACGAAACGTCTAGTTAGAATAGAGCCAGCTGACGAAGGATTCATTCCAAGTGGCTATCTGTTTTCCTATGTGTTCGTTCCGTGGTCTGTAGTTCATTGTTCTAACGTCCTGTACCCTGATATGCATCTATATACACATGTAGATGTAAGTATGTACATATATGTGTGTATACATGCATATATATTCTTTGTATTATCACTACTTTTTATAGCCGCGTTTTGTTACCGTTTGTGTAGACTATTTTTATATGATTCATATTTGGAAAGAGATAATATATATATTTTACTTTTGAAGTAGGAATATATATTGATAAACACGTCACTTATAACTTACTTATAAGTGTTATCATTATACGTAAATCCTGACTCCAGCTACATTAAACGCCATAGCGAGAAATATATACTCTGAAACGCTAACAGTCATTTTATGCGTGCATGTATGTTGAAGATAAATAAATTCGTGTTCTTTTAACCGCTATAAAAAATAGTTTCATAATTGCAGAAATAAATTTCATTAACAAGTTGAAGAACGTGAAGAAAGAGAAAATAATTACTACATTATTTTATTTATGTATATTTAGCATTTATAGTACAATTGGAAAGTAAAGTCATTTTGTCGTAGAGAATTACTACTTAAAATTCACACTAGCGAATCCTTCATACTAACTACAAGAGTTCGCAACAATTCAAATAAGTCTTGTTGGATTTAAATCATAGGCATGGCATTAAAAAAAATAGCCAATATCTCAATGAGTGAGTGTCGTGGAGTTTAGTAACAATCCTACGAACACTATCGTGAGTTTAGTAACATCCAATGAACACTGAGTAATTTCCCCAAAATCAGGGTTTTATAACTGCTCATATCCGAATTCTAAGAACCGTATTTCGTGAAACTTTTCTTTGATGAAAGTTTAGAATTCGTATGTGGGCAGTAATTGTAACCAATGGGATACCAACAATTATGCTTCTTCGGGCAAACAACCATTACGTCATATTGCCGCCTTTTATGACTTGCTACAGTTATATTAAGTTGTGCTGGGGATCTTATTCTGAGAACGCGTTGACTGTTATTTCTAGCAGGTGGAACAACCAAAGCGAGTATCTATCGTTGAGCAGTTGAGTATCGCTATACAGGGGCTCAACTTCTCCATTGCTTCTCTCGTATAACCTACAAGAACGTGTTTCGAAGCAAAGCTAACGAAAACATCGAAAATTTATGAACGGTGTCGAGATTATCAGATCGCTTTATAATACGAAGAACAATAATCTGCACCAACTTCGTCACATGACAGCTGACTAAACAATGAGTGCGATAAAGATCGAAGATGAGTAATGTCATAGTTAGGAACAATCTGCATTACTATGCGCAAATAGTAATGGCTCTCATATCTATTACATGTGTTAGAATGCTTTATACCTTGTGACATAGTATCGTTATAGCTACAAAATTTGTCTCTATACTGTATATTTCATTGTAACGTAGTATTGTCATATCTTACATAGTTATCGTAAAAAATTAATACTGTCATTAATTACATATATACCAAAGGTGTGTGAAAACAGTTATATCTTTGAAGGCAGTACGGATAATGAGTTAGCTTATCTACCATATCTGTGCAGAATATTTTCAGTAGTCTTATTTTTGGCAGAAATCTAGCAATAAAAGTATCTATGTTCTATTACTATATGCAATAACAGTTTACTTCCGTCATAGCTATGATGGAAGTCTGGATACATTTTAAAACTAGGAATAGTTAATCTTGCTTTATCTATGATAGTTGCCTAAATACTATGTAAGATTGCAAGCATAAGTTAGCTAATGACACCAGATCCAAGGTCTATTTCTAAATAATTTAGACTACAAACCATAAACAATTAATACCATGTTATCTATGATAATAAAATAAATGATAAGGTTATATATATTCGTTGATTTACAGTCATAAATACGATAATAATTTCGCTATGCAGATGGTTGTAATCTAATAACTGAAGCAAGTAAAGGATTAAAAGATTAAAAGGTTAAGATAATATATAATAAATAATTACTCCTGTCTATATCTATGTTAATAGTCTAAATACAATATAAGACTATGAACTTCGGATAATTAATACTAAGACAACGTTTGCTAAATAGCTAACAATATCATATTTCTATGACAGTAGTCTAAATATTGTTCAACGTACAACAAATAATAAATCCTATCATATTTATGATAGCATTAAACCAGCAATTCCAGGGGTATGGATTAGTCAGTTACATCAGTCCCAACACTTGGTTGGTACTATATTTTAGCGCCCCCCCCACCACCACCCCAAAGATGAAAAGCAAAGTCGACCTCGGCAGACTTTAAACCCGGATCATGAAGAGGCGAAAATAGAGGCGCTGAGCATTTTCGACCGGCATCTAAACGATTCTACCTGCTGGCCGTCTTCTAAATTTTTTTTTCTAGCATTGACACAAATCCAGCAATTTGGAGGGGAGGGGCCGGTCGATTACATCGATCCTCGTGCTTGGTTGAGGGAATGAAAAGCAAAGCTGACCTCGATGGAATTTGAACTTAGAATGTAAAGACGGACGAAATGCTGCCAGACATTTCCTCAACTTAAAGTTCCTCATCCTTCCCCCATTCTTTCCATTACTCCTCTTCCTTCCTGCTAGTCTGCCTCCCGAGCCACCTCTTCTTCCCAATAATGATGATGCTGATGATGATGACAGTGATAACAATAGCGGTGATGTTTATAATGCTGCTGTTGCTGTTGCTGTTGATGCTGATAACGATATTTAATGACAATATATATAAGCCGTCGCTACTGCTACTACGACTACTTGTTCTCTATCTTGTTTGCAGTTTTCAGTTTAGTTATAGATATCTTGATATTGATGACGACAATGACGATGATGACGATGTGAGTGCTGTCGATGCTGCTGCTGCTGATTCTGATGATAATTATGATGTCATCGCTGATGACGCTTCTGCTCTGAACTTCCAACAGTGTCAATAAAATTATATGAAAGGATCGCTGAGCCAACATGAAATGATGACGCAAATGGTTCTTTGCGTCACGCTGACACATTCGTAAATGCACACACACATATACATATATGTATACATAGATACACACACGCACACACACACACACACACATACGCACACACACACACACACATACGTACTATGCATATATATATATATATATATATGTATATACACTCACAGATACATGTATGTATGTGGACATAGATGCTATGTATGCACAAGCATGCACCATGCAGCATACACACACAAACGTATATAAAATATATGTATATTATATGTATATATATGTGTGCGTGTGTGTGTGTGTGTGTGTGTGTTTGTGTGCTGTGTGTGCATGTGTACGCCCGCGTAGAAATGCATTCGCATGCACACGCAATGCGACAAACGCACGTACATACAGGTACGCACATAACATATAAGTGTGTGTGTGTACGTGCATGCACGTGTGTGTGTGTGTGTGTGTATGCGTAGGTTTGTGTGTGCGTGTGTATGCGCGCGAGCGTACGTGTATGTGTAAGTGTGTGTCTGTGTGTATGTATGTGTGTGCGTGTACAGCAGCATGCACCATGCAACAGGCTCGCAGAAACAACTATATTCGGTGTCCGTATAAACATACATTGCTACTTATATTTTGCATCTTCCACCTATTAGACACACTATACGGCTCACAGACACACATGCACACGCACGCAAACACACACACACACATACACACACACACACACATGTTTATATCGCATACGTTATAGCAGTGACTAAGCCTCTATGTGGTCATACTCGATACTAGAAATAGCAGGTGTTTATCACTGGAATCACACCCTACCGTCGTAGAAAGGGCATTGCAGTTGTGGATGACCCAAAAATGACAGGATGGCCACAGCCGGACTGTTTAGTTTAATAATAGGCCTGCGTGACCAACACAGAGAGGACTCAGGGTTAGACAACCCCAGGAATTCTGCACATACACAAAGACTGCTTGTTTGTGTGTGTGTGTGTGTGTATGTGTGTGAATACCATACGTTTATGTATTTTTCAATACAAATTTACAAACGTTGTCATCCCTACGATAATATTTCCTCCCGCAACAAAGAGTGACAAATGGAAGCCTTCATTAACATTTTCGCATCTCTGGTTGCTGCTATCTTTAGCACGATAGTGTGGTCATATGATAACAACATCATGATCAGCAACAGTACCTTCATAATGATCCTGCTCACCAGCACCACCAGCACCACCACCACCACCACCACCACCAATGACGACGACAACGACGACGACGACGACGACGACGACGACGACGACAACAACAACAACAACAACAACAACAGCAACAACAACAACAACAACAACAACGACAGCAGCAGCACTACTTTTACCACCACTAACACTACCATCACCAACACAGTGGCACACGATCGATTCAGAGACATCTCTAGTAGCATCACCTACAACACTACCATGGCAACTGGTCCACTATCACCTTCACCACCATCACTTCCACCACCATCACCTTAAGCACCATGGCTACCGCCATCACTTCCACCACCATCACCTCCACCACCATTACCCCCACTACCATCACTTATCATCACCATTAACACTAGCAACTCT
>NC_069002.1:18791565-18792904 GCF_001194135.2 Octopus bimaculoides
ATCACTTCCACCACCATCACCTTAAGCACCATGGCTACCGCCATCACTTCCACCACCATCACCTCCACCACCATTACCCCCACTACCATCACTTATCATCACCATTAACACTAGCAACTCTTGAACCCTCCTTTGTTGTCAAAACAACGGCGTCACCGCCCCAACCACTACCAACGCCGGCACCCTCTCCCAGTTCTCTTCACCCCCATACACCCAAGCAAAAGTCAACGACAGAGTCTCACCTTTGTTTTATGCCATGCTGGAAATAGGAGTCAAATCTTCTACATACCACAGCCATCCTAATGTCTTCAAAGTGGACACAAATCAATGTAGTCCGAGTGACACAGTCTCTGAAAAAGGCAGGATGGTCAAGGTCGGAATGTTTTTTTTATAAAATAGGCGCACTATCCGAGATGACTTGGAGCCAAGCAACAGCCTAATGGCGGAATGTCTAAGCTGTTGCCTAACCTGCAAGAAATAGCGGCCAATTTTCCCTTGAATTATACTCTAACTTCTTAAACAAAGGGAGGCAGTCCTAGTATATCATCTCTGAACACCAGATGGAGTGGTCATTGCTGGAAATCCTTTGATTATTGTTCTGCTCAATCAAGTCTGACACCAAGCAAAATGATGCTGTTAAACGTGCTAAAGTATGGTGACATAGCAACGCTCACTTTATGACCTCAGTAAGGGCGGTGAAATCGAGGCTTTGCTGAGAAAATCTGATAAGAGCGAAACGCATTCATAGTTGTCTTCCCTGGTTGCCGTAAAGTTTAAATTAATATAGCTTTTAAATTTTGACACAAGGCCAGAAATTTAGTGGTAGAGGATAAGTCGATTACCGCGACCCCAGTAGTTAACTGGTACTAATCAACTGGGGTTCAATTTCACGACCCCGAAAGTATGAAAGGCAAATTGGCCTCGGCAGAATCTCCACTTAGAACCTAAAGACTGAAGAAACGTCGCTAAGCCTTTTGTCCGGCATGCTACGATTCTGCCAGCCACTGCCCTTTATGATTAAATTAATATTTGACCTGGAACCAAAGTGTTCTCTCCATACAGCATTTATATTTATAATTAAAATTTGGATGATATGGATTAAATGTGTAAAATGTGTTCATCCCTAATTAACTAATGATTTTCGTGCAGATGACATTTTTTAATTCTAAAGATGAGAAGACGAGCAACATCGGAGAAGGAAAATCTGAAATCCATTGGAAATAAAGAGAATATAAAAAGAGCGAAGGGGATGCTGTTTGACAGGGTAACAGAATATAGCATGTTCAGGGGAAGGGAAATTGTCTTCTTAATGACATGGAAGAGAGAGAGAGAGAGAGAG
>NC_069002.1:18793108-18813572 GCF_001194135.2 Octopus bimaculoides
GAGAGGGAGAGAGAGGGAGAGAGAGGGAGAGAGAGAGGTTACGTTTAGGTGAGTTATATTTTCTGGAAAATATGTTAATAACCTGTAACTACCAGAATGTCGGTCGAATTTAAGGAATGGAGGAGAACGGCAACAATTTAGCTGATATGAAAGATTTAATTAGCGATGAAGAATTGCCAATGTGACACCTGTTCAAGAATATTTGATAAAATGTGGCGCCTTAATATATATTCTTTATTTCTTAGATGGACTGTGGCCATGAGCGAACACCGCCTAAACCTTTGAGTTTTGGCTTAGTTGTTCAGATGGACCCTAAATGTTTAAAAGCTTACCATATATACTCGAATAATAGTCAATCTCATGTAAAAGTCGACCCCCCTATTTTTGGCCAAAAACTTAGAGATCCTAGTATTTCACAAACAACAGGGCAACATTTGTGGGTGAAGGTACCGTATTATCCTGTACGTAGAAATAACAGTTACAAAGTTGTGTGGCTGCCTTACTGTGGCCTGCTCTATCGGTGGAATGTTTGGTGCTTATAATGGAATGCTCGGTATCTATAATAAAACATCATTTAATAGCGAACACGACACATCTGTTGATGGGTGCTACACCACCATTACAAAAATGTATGCACAGGATATGCTGCAAGACTGCATACATCTGCAAGCACAATAAACACATGTGTCATACACTCATTGTTTACACGGTGAGAAACATGTTTCATAGACAGCACAGTGGGCGAACACTGGCAAACGCCACTGTCTGAATTCGTACAAAGGCATGACTTCTGTAAGCCCCAAAACATTCAATTAATCGCTAGATCAGTGGTTCCCATGTGACCTTTATATTTTACAAGAACGTGTGTTTTGATGCATAGAATTGGTAATATTACTGTAATTCATTGTGTTTTTGCTTTTATTCGCTTAGAGATCAGTTGGGCTTCTGCTGCTGCTGATACGGTATTTCGGATTCTAACTCGAATTTCTGCCCCACAAAAGTAGTATCCATGTAATAGTCGAACCCATAAATTTGACATTAAAAAATAGTCTAAAAAAAATTCGACATTTACACGAGTCTATACGATAATCATGCTTGTGACTGAAGCCAGTAGGTAATTTCTAAGTTCGCTACTTATTCAATCGACGCCTATTTGTCGAACTGCTTGGTTTCAGGACACATAAGCACTCACACACACAAACACACAAAAACACACTCACATCTGATTATGGAGATGCGGACTAGATTATTTATATTCCGACATACTTGTCTCTTTAGTTCAATCCCGACCCAATTCTCTCTTAATTTACTACTTGAGATGTGGACAGATCAGGAGTTGGCAGATCATCGAGTTCCATGGTTTGACTGTTTTTAGTTTTATCACTCCACCTTATTTTAATCTAACACAAATCAAAATAGATATTTTAAAAGAAATACCAGTTATTTATTTTATAGATTCGGTCGTTTCCCACTAATTGCTAAAACACGGCCATTGTAAGAAATTCTGAATTTTGAAACTAATTTCAGTTTACATAAACTGGCATAGGGTGTATTCCCAGTACCAGTTATATGCTGAGGGATTTTACTTTTCTTTCTTAAGAAGACCTTATAAAATATGTAAAATTCTTTCGATTTACATCATCAGACATAGAGAGTTGTTTTATATTCAAGATTCGATGGCTGTTTGCGTTAGCAACACCTTTCATTAAAGCGGACATTAATGATAAAACCTCGTTATAATTTTCTGATTGATCTCATAGATTTGTAACGATTTTTTTAAAACAACAAATCACTACTTCAGAGACATGATATTTCAACTCTGAAACGGATTTCCCTAATCAAAAACAGTAAATTCCATCAAAGACCGTGGAACCATCGTTTACCATCGTTGCTGCTTTAAGAGAACATGAAACACTAAAATCAACAACAACAACAACAACAACATAAAACCACAAAATATCATCACATCATTCATTATTCCTGCTGTCATCACAAATTCTTTCTCTTTATTCCTCCTTCTCTTTCTCTCACTCTCTCTCCTCCTCTATCTCGTTAACAAATCAAGTGCTGACAACACCACTACCACCATCACCATCATCACAACCACCACTACTACAATCATCATCGTAGTTATCATTGTCGTCACCACCACCAACATCAACACTATCATCGCCACATCTATTCATACTCTGTCATCATCATCATCATCATCGTCATTAATATTACCCTCACCAATTTCACACTAAAATTTCTTTCCTTACAACTAATATCTTCACCACCACTACCACCACCACCACCACCACCACCATCTTGCCACCAACCAACATGCAAATCACCGTGACTTCTGCGACCACAGTCAACACTTCCCCTGCTCAACCCTAATCGATGGTGACTAACCAGCAGAGAAAACTCCTTTGACACAGTTGCAATAATAATGACACGTTTGTAAATATGCTGTAGCATGGCCAATTCTGGTGAAGTGGTAGGCGAGGTGGGGTGCCAGACTGACATACGTATTACTTTATTTAAGTACATCAAGGCAGCGAGCTGGCAGAAACGTTAGCACGCCGGGCGAAATGCTTAGCGGTATTTCGTCCGTTTTTACGTTCTGAGTTCAAATTCCGCAGAAGTCGACTTTACCTTTCATCCTTTTGAGATCAATAAATTAAGTACTAGTTGCATCCTGGGGTCGACCTAATCGACTGGCCCCTCTCCCAAAATTTCAAGTCTTCTGCCTAGAGTAAAAAGAATATTTAAGTACATCGTTTTCATTTAAAATCCAGTCAAGGTCAAATAATAGTCAACATTTTCTCATTCACAGTTTTTCCATAAACTCTCTCTCTCTCTCTCTCACGCTCTCTCACTGTCTCTTTCTCACCCTCTCTCACTTTCTCTCTCTCTCTCTCTCTCACCTTTCCTCAATCACTTTCGAGCGTTAAGGCTATCACCCAAGAACGCAGGGTGCTGTGGGCCAGAACAGTGTCCTCGGGTCAATTCATGCGATCCCTATTCCATTCGTCTACAGTCCGGGATTCCTTCTTCATTTTATCGACCTTTGAAAGAAGAATGGTAAAGTTGAGCTGTGTAGGATTTGAAATCGGAACTAAGTGACTCAAAAAGAACTACCGTAAGGCACCTCCGCTGCACTTTGCTTTGACGACAGCCAATTCACCGCCAAAGATAACAAACCAAGCATCACATAGTCACTCACATATATGAAGCTACCCCTACATGAGAGAGTTACCCAAATATAAAGCAAGGACCCTTGAATATGTGCTTGTTCTGATTTTAAATACGATTACCACACTTTCTTAATTCGATCTCGGAATCGCACCTTCCACTAAACAAACGTTCGCTCATACCTCACTACGGTCGATACATCAGGAATTCCACTTTTACCTCCCAGGCGTCAAGTAGATGTTTCGACTAAACACCAGACCGTATCGATTTTAGCAATCGAGGAAAACCTAGAAAGGTCATCGAAGTAGTATCTCTTCTCTTTGGAGTGATAATACAAAATCGAATTAATAACATCAAATAATCTTTGGAAATTTAGCCGAGTAATGCGACAATGATATAGAATAGTGATTACTAGACAGGATATTGACGTATATTGATCAATGAATATTGATTTATATTAATCTATCAAGGTAATTTGATACAATCGATCTTGAAAAATACCTGGCGAACACTAAATTTAGAATCACGAAATATTTAGAATCACGCATTCTCTTATTTCTGTTAGAGTTTGAACGAAGATATCGCACAAGTATATGGAGCTTATAAAAGAAATTACACTTACGACGTGGTCAGTAAGGAACTTATGATGCCCATATGTTGTCAGTTGAGAATATTGCACTATCTTATGACGAAAGAATATATAACACTATACATAGTCGCTAAGTAAATTATTACAAAAACATACGGTACTATTATGTTGGTTATTAGGGAACCTATGATGCTGATATTTGGCCATTAAGGAAACTATGATACTAATACGGGGTCACTAAGCAACTTATTACACTAATATGTCGTTTCGAAGAAAGAAATTACACTAATATATTGTCACTAAGGAAGATATATGAAACGTCGATAATTATGCAGTCTCTAACTGGAGTCCCGAATAAGTTGGAACGATGGTTTACTACAGTCTTTTAGCCTTTATAATTTGCTTGTTTCAGTCATTAGACTGCGGCCATGCTGGGACATCACCTTGCAAGATTATAGTTGAACGAATCGACCCCAGAACTTATAAGCAGAACAAGATGTCTGATAAATAGTTGTTTTACTCGAGGAGTAATTATTGACAATAAGCAAGAATAATGGTCCAGACCTAGAATAAAGCAAGTGGAAATATTTAAAATAATATAGAAAGAGCAAGAAGCGGAGGAGGCGGAGGAGGAAGCGGAGAAGGAGGTGGAGGAAGAGGTAGAGAAGGAAGAGGAGAAAAAAGAAAGTTTTTTTTCCATTTTTGTTTGACATATGGAAGGTTTCTCTCGTCTGTTTATTTGCAAGAATTAATTCGATAAAACTCTTTCGCAATTTTTGATATTTTAGCTAAATTATTATTACGTCAGCAGCAAGAGAAAAAAAATCCACCCCATCACCAACATGAACAGAACGTTAACGAAAGAATGGAAGAAGCTAAATTGAAGGTTAAAGGAGACTTATAAATGATAACAAAAAAGAAAAACAGAAAATAGGACGAAAATATTACTCTATAAAATATGAGGAGAATGACAAAAACGATAACGAAGTTAAACTAAAAGAAAAAAAGAATGAGACAAAAAGAAACAATAATTGATTAATTGATCGTTTAGATATGATAGGGTTTTGTTTTATATTGTTTAGAAAATGATTTTAATAATCTGATAAAGCTGCGTAATCCAAACTGCTCTCTGTCTGTCACACACACACACACACACACACACACACACATACACACACGCAATCATTCTCACTGTCTGGCTATCTTTACCTCCCTCATGCTTTAATTCTCTCTCTCGCCTTCTCTCTCTGACACTCCCTTTTGCTCAATCCAAACTCCCTGTATTTAATATTATACCTTCATCTGAAACCAGCAACCAAAACGGCAATTAGAAGGTTTCTCTCCAACCACAAATGACACCAAACTATAAACTCGGCTGTAAGAAATCCTCATTGCCCTTTCGTTCCATCCCTAAGCAAAAACAACCTCCAGTTGGTTTCGGTTAATAAGTTATTAGCGAAACAGTTTCTTATGAAATTTCCGGTGCTCCAGCATGACCGCAGCCACTTGGCTGAAACCCATAAATAAATAAATAAATAAATTAACAACATGAAAAATAGACAACTAAGAAGCCTAAATGCGCAAAAGAGCTGCGAAATAACCCACATATCACGCCTTTCGATGGACACAGATTAATGAAAACATGGACATCTCAAAAAGGATGGGTGGTTATGGCAAGAATACCTTTCATTAGCTTTGTTCTGTTGCATCAGGTTTGGCCAATGCCATCAATAGCACCGTCGACAACATATAAAACGAACCACTAAGGAAGTCTCTCTATATAGGGCTGTGTGTTTGTGTATTTGTATATCTGGGTGCGTGTGTGTGTGTATGTGTGCAGCGTGCAGGTGTGCTTGTGTTGTCCTGTTTACAGCACAGCGTTCTTCAATCTTCTCAATTTTCGTTTATGGAAAATTATGTTGCTTAGAGACCAGTGGTATTGTCAGATGCTTAAAGTTTGTGAGGTTATATATGAGCGTATATCCTCGCTCTACTCCTCCCTCTCCTCTCTCTCTCTCTCTCTCTCTCTCTCTATCTATCTATCTATCTATCTATCTATCTATACATATACATACATACATTCATACATACATACATACATACATACATACATACATACATACATACATACATACATATATATATATATATTGTAGCAGATAGAGATGATATCACACTAATTAGGTGAAACCTCTGGTATTTTTTTTTCCTTTTTAGCGTATAAAACGTTGTGAATGTAGGTGGATCAAACACTGAAGATGAAAGAAACGGAATACTCGGGTGTATATAAACATTTACGACCAGCCATACTCACACGCACATACGTGCATTAATGCGTTTACACACACACACACACACACACACTCACAGACACACACTCACACACACACACTCACACACTCACACACACACAAACACACGCATACACACACACACACGCACACACACACACATACACATATATATATATTCATGGTCTTATGTGAGTTTATTTCTGCTTACATTCACATTTATACAAATACATACGCGTATGAAGAATTCTGTAAGTGTGCGTGGATATATATATATATATATATATATATATACATACACACACATGTATATATATATATATATATATATATATATATATATATATATATATATATATATATACCTATGTATGTGTGTGTGTATATATGTATATATATGTATCTATCTATAGTTATGCTTATGTGAATGGATATATATGTATTTAAAGAGATACGTGACTGTGTATGTGCATGAACGTGCACACACGTAATCGATTAAAAATTCTGGTGTAAAATCGACTCTTACATGCCAACACTTTCGTTTCTGCTACACCATCAACGCCACATCATCAATATTTTGTTCTATCACCCTCTTCCATCAATACCATTACTGTTATAGCTACCATCATGATGTAACCATTATCATTATTACATCTAATGCTGCCCCATTAACGTCTGCGGTTGAAACACATGTCAACGCACACACTCACACACAGCCACACACATCTGCGGACACGCACACACATTTATACACTAATGTATAATAATGTTATTTAGTTTACAAGTAGGTAATCGAATTTTCCTGTTAGAGATCGAGACAAGGTAGAAAGGTGAAGTGAGGTGGAATCCACCAGTGGTTAAACAAAACAAGACAGCTCAATACTTCTGCAATTTATATCCATCAAGAATTGTCTTATAAGAAAACTGTGTATATTTTAAATATCTAAATATACAATGACGTTAAGCTTAGTTTTTCTTCTGATTTTATGGAAAAATATTTTGAAGTTTCAGTTTAGGGAGAGAGAAATACTGTTTTGTCATAAACAATTGGTGGTATGGAGTGACTGAGAATTTGGAGATAGATTTAATTTGTTTGTAACGATAGAAAGTGAGAAAGCAAGAAGAAATCGAGAATGCAAGAAAAGATAAAGGAAGACGAGAGATACTGAACTGGAAATGGTGATCGTTTGAGTATTTTATTAATCGGGGGGAGGGGGGCAGTGGTCAGACAGAATGGGTAGAGCGTGTTAGAGAAAATTCTTTGCAGTATTTAGTTCCTTTCTTTACGATCTGAGTTCAAATCCGGTCGGGGTTAACTTTACTTGTCGTCTTTTGGGAGTCGATAAACTAAGGTACTCGTCAAAAATTGGGCTGAAGTTTTAAGAGAATAACCTCATCTCAGATGAATTTCACCGAGAAAAGCTCTTGTGATTCAAAGCGAAACTATCGAGGAAACTCACCACCTGGATTATTGGCGTTTTGGGGTAGAAGAGTTAATCCGTCTCAAAGTTTAACCAAACCACTTGGTAAATCCTGTTTCATGTGTTCCTTCTAAGACTCCAGTCTTAGCAGAAATTCTTTATTCTCTCATAGATATGTCTCAGCAATTCCCACGAAAAGTTAGTTGTTGCGCGGAGAAAATGTTTTGCCTTTGTTTACGACAGAAATTAGTTGTTTTTTTTTTGTAAATATTAATTAAGGTGGGCTTTCATTTGTGCGTGTGAAGGCGAGTTATGATTTTGTGCTTGTGTGTGTTTGTGTGTATGTACGTGTGTATGTGTGTGTGTGGGTGTGTGTGTGTGTGTGATCCTTTGTTCGTTCATTAGTTCAGTTAAGGAACTGCGGCCATGCTGGCACACCATGTTGAAGGTTAAATGAACCAAATCGATTTCAATATTATTTTAAAGTTGGTACTTATTCTGTAAGCCTATTTTTTTTTTCCGAAACACTAAGTTACGGAATCGCAAACAAGCCATCAACACCTCTCAAGTGGTGTCGGACAAAGACAAATATGTACATTCATATATATGTACGTAAGCACACACTTGTGTATATACGCATATCTGTGTGCATGTGTTTGTATGCTTGTGTGTGTGTGTGTGTGTGAGCGGTGTTATTGAAGAATCGGTAAATAATATTTTCGTCAGACTACAGTGAGGAATTCGACTATTCAATCGAGTCTAAACTGGAACAGAGGATGTCCCACTGGGCTACTTCTGCAGTCTTTGAATTTCTGTCACCTCAATACATTTTAGTTGGGAAATGGCTAAATTCTAAATGGTACGGTGTCGGTGTAACTGCTCATGGGCCACACTTTCAAATGCACTTCGAGTCTCGTCTAGTTTCTGGTATAAAACTTGTTCTTGTCCAATTCTCTAGTAGATTCAGCCTTCAACAATGTTTAACGAATCAATGCAGAATCTCGCCGACGATAAATGGACGTTTTATTTTATTATATTTTAGCCAAACGAGACGACTGCTGGCAGCGACTTACAGAACCACCGAGAGTGGTGGAAGGAAGCAGACATCCTTAATCCGTAGACTTGGAAGGAATGTTTGCTACAGAGTTGCCTCCACTAATGGTACCCATGGTACCAGTGTCAAACTGCATGACAGATTAACTCTATCGCGCGTGTAAGTCACGGAAGTTGGGGGTATATGAAACACAAAACGCTGGAAGAAGCATCACAAGGCATCCAGGTGGACATTTTTAAGTTCCACCAATCCAATGTCCTAAGTCGATATATTTTTTTTTTATTGACACCGAAAGAATAAAAGGCAAAGTTGATCTCGATCGGATTAGAACTCAGACTGCAGAAATTAGGCACGTTTACTGCAAAGACGTTTTACCCGACATTGCGGCCAGACCTCCACTCGCTTTTCTCACCAATGGAACAAGAGCTAAACATTTAGTATTACATTAGTTAGACATGCAACACAGCTGTGTTCTTTTTTTTTTTTTTTAGCCTAACGTTAGGTTTGTATCAAAGTAGTATCAGACAAGATTTGATTCGCATTTCCTTTGCTAAAAGTTCTTCTGTGATCTGAAACCTCTTATTCACAGCAACAACTAACCTTATTTTATAAGTTTACATTTCATATCAGTTTCACTGTTTCGACATTCGATATTCCTTTCTGCGTTTCGATATAAAACTTCAAGTCTCACATTTCGTATTTGCTTTTCATTTAATTCTTTTTTATTTTCTCCTCATTTCAAACGCTGCCTGTCTCGTTTGGTTCCCTCAAGATCCATAGGTTTGGTCATTGACCTTTTTTATACAAATATCTAATCAATAATCAATACACGACCAGAATGACCTTTGCCATTACCAGCATCGTCAATGGCCGGTTGCGTCTTATCGAAGTGATCAAAGCAAATCATTTTTTAAATGCCAAGATGAATATTAAACTGGAAGGTCATCGATTATAGATTGGAAGATACAAAAGCATCATCATCATAAACATGATCATCAAGATCATGATCATCAAGATCATGATCATCAACAACAACAACAACAAAGCCGAGAACAGCAACAGCGGTGCAGTAGAAAGAATAACGAAAGTTTCACTAAACAAAACTCAGTCATTCTGTTCAGTGCTTTACTACTTTTAAACCGGCATAACTCTTATAAAGCGGCACACATATGTCCTACGACACGATCTAGTATTAATATAAACAATCTTAGCAACTTCTACGTAACCATCAACAATTCGAAACAAAATTAAATGGAGGGAATCTCGGTAGTGAATAGATGGGACTTCCTACTATTAAGGTACACTGCTCTGTTTTGAGTAGAGAAGAGAAGAACGAATAGAGTGAGGAAGAGGAGGTGGCTAGAAATATTCAAAAAGACTGGTGAACGATTGTAGAATTGAGGAACAAAAGGAAGAACAACAAAAGTACAGAACTCTGGTTGTGGCTGACGGGTTGAAACCGGAAGCAAGAAACCGAATCACTAATTATAGCCACTTGGAAACAAGCCATTAGAAGGAATTTGATAAAAGCAAAGATTAAGAAAATTCTGTCAGAGAGTAAAAGCGGTATCTGTGGGAAAGTGACGAAAGGATTAACCAACTCTAAAAGGAATGCTGTAAGCTAGCATAAAAAACAGTACAAGCGCAGGCAGGACTGTGTAAGTAAAGTTGTATGTTAGATGAATATTAAAAATTCAAATCAGCTAAAAAGCGATATGAAGACGAGCCAGAAGCTACAATGGAGAATAAAAATAGGGGTAGTTTATGGGATTTCCTTGTAAAGACTGATCAAACTACTTAAGCAAGAAGACCAGATTATAGAAAACAAAGGAAACAAACAATGTAAGGTGATAGACTTTGGAATAACAACGATAATGGAGTGAATGCCAGAGAAATAGCAGGACCTAGCCAAAGGGATGGAAGACTAATATGACAAAAAGGGTGAATGGTACTTTTGGCACAAAATCTAGACCACTACCTAGCAGGCGGAAGGCTATTGGGATTAAAACTCACACTGTCGGCATACAGAAATATAGCATTCCAAATTTTAAAGAGTCTTAAGAAAGTTTTTCCAGATTTGAGGAGACTCGATCCTACCAAGCCTCAAGAAAACATCTCTGCCATATGAAACAGCGTGTAATACACTTAAGAGGAAGAAGAAGAAAAAGAAGAAGAAGAACAACAACAACAATAATAATTACAATGGCTTCAAATTTTGACACAAGGCCAGGAATTTCGGGAAGTGGGTAAGTCGATTACATCAAACCCCAGTATGCAACTGGTACTTAATTTATCGACCCCGAAAGGATGAAAAGCAAAGTCGACCGCGGTGGAATTTGAACTCAGAACCTAGCGACAGACGAAATACCGCTAAGCATCTCGCCCGACATCCTAACGATTCCACCAGCTCGCCGCCGTAATATAATAATAATGATAATAATAATAATAATAATAATAATAATAATGATGATGATGATGATGATGATGATGATGATGATGATGATGATGATGATGATGATGATAATAATAATAAAGGTTTCAAATTTTGTCACAAGGGCACCAGCTTTGGGGGAAGAGATAAGTCGATTAGATCGACCCCCAGTACTCAACTGGTACTTAATTTTTCGATCCTGAGAGGATAAAAGGAAAAGTTGACCTCGGTGGAATTTGAACTCAGAAAGAAGGGACGGGTAAAATACCTCAATGCATTTCGCTAGGCTTGTTGAATGCTGATACTCCCAAGCTCCAATTACTATTGCTATCCCGTCCACTGTCTTTATCGCCCACAGTTTCCGTATTTCCTCCTTCCATTCATCACAGTTGTTTAGTCCTTCTTCTTCTCTTCGATCCTGTTGTCACCAGGTTATGTTACCAGGCATGTTCTTTTCCTTTTCCGTTCACGATAACAATGTCAGGTTTCCGATGTCTGATCTGACGGTTACACTGAATCATTGCATCCCACAGGATTTTGTAATTTTCATTCTCAGTCATTCCCTCTGAGATTTGGTCATACCACGTCTCTGATCTTTCTTGCCGGAATGACTTTAAATTCTGAGGCCCATTGTTGCAAAGCGAACTTTCGCCATACCTGCCAAAGAAGTGCTAGAACACTATAAGGAAATTGCTGGGGAAAAAATTTGAAATGTTTGAAGACAAGGATGAGCTTTCCTCTTTCCTCCACATGCTTTACCGATTCCTTATCTCCAAATCAGCATTTCCCCACTCCATCAATGCTGTCCAGGTCAGTGAATCGGTATCCCCAGCTTAGCCTTTTCATGTTCTCCATATTCAGTCTGTTAACAGTGACATACCTGTAAACATTTACCCTGTTAGGAGAGAGTGAAGCATAACATTTCTGCTACGTATTTCAACACTTAGCATGGAATCATTGCAAGAAAGTCTGTTAGCTTTATTGAGATTTTAGGTAAGGCGACCAAAAGGAAATTTGTATAAAACGTATAATACTTACAGTGCGCCACGTTTTCTCACAAGTTAATGGCTAATATTAAAGTCAATGGTTATTATGGCAAGCAGCAAGAAATACATTCCATTTTTATTTTTATTGTATTATGTGCGTGCGTGTGCGTGCGTGTGCGTGCCCGCGTGTGTGTGTATATGTATATGTGTATGTGTGTGTATGTATGTGTATGTGTACGTATGTGTGTGCGTGCGTGCGTGTGTGTGTGTGTGTGCGTGCGTGGTGGGTATGCGCGCGTGTGTGTGTATGCGTGTGTGCATACACTTAGTATTTTGCATGACATATATATGTTTATAAGAGGCGCCTTTGCTTCAATAAGAAAGAACGTGACTCGTCTATAGGGAACCTAAGGAAATTCCAAGAGGAATTATCTCATTAAATGGCTTTTAGCCTAAATGCTATTCACAACCAAACTGTGTTTACATAAACCAGATGGATTCAGCAATCATTGTAGACACGGTTCTTCGCTGATAATATGTTTGGATATTGCCGAATATTTATTCAATTTCAAATGTATTTTAGCCAGATCACAGATACAAAGACAATCATTTGGTTGTAGACAATAAACAATATCTTTGTCTTAATTTCTTTTCTCATAACATCTTCTAACGGATTTAATGAAGAAAAGGTAAAAGAAGCTATTTACCTTTACTGAATAGAAATCTATAGTTAAAACACTCACGTCATGTGAACGGCCTGGTCTGATAAACAAAAAAGTGCGGTTTCGATTTTCAGTAAAGACGTTAACAGATTCATGCAGATCTGGAAAGATAACAATGTAAAATACAGAAAATAATAATTAAACAACATGAAGTATACTGTTCTATATTTTAGAGATGAAGAATTCCGTACATTATATAAATTGGACGTATATGTGTCCTCATCTTGTCTGTTGTTACCACAACGTTTCGGCTGATTTACTCTCCAGCCTTCATCAGGTGTCCTGGTACAATTTTGAACCCAACTTTGGGTTCTCATTCCTAAGGTACCTTTTTACTGATGTTATTATTATTACTATTATTCATTATTAATAATAATATCATTATTTATACAAGGTACTGCCTGGAATTGAACTCGGAACCGCGCTCTTAACCATTGCGCCATATGCCCGCGGGCAACTATAGAGTAAATTTTAGAGCTTATAAGCCTAACATTTTTGTATCCTTCTTAATAGTGGTTCCCATATACCAATCATATTTGCACTCAGTCTCTTTATTGTGTCCTAGGATATATGCTGCTTCCTTAGTTTTCGTATTTTGGGATGTTACAAATGTCTCTCGCTTTACCTATTCTGTCATCGAACAGCTTAGTATATTAGCAAGCAGCACAATAAGAGACATAAAACAGTTTCTATGGGGTATTTTCTAGTTTATGTTTCTCTCCCTCTCCCTTCCTCCTCCCTTTTTTCACTCCTCTTTCTTTCATTCAATCCTCATTTGATGTCACTTCCGGACACACCCATTTATCCTTATCGAAACTCCAAATTTAATCTCAACACTTCCATGTTTTGCCGCAGGCAATTTCAAATGGATTCTGTTGCGATCAGACATGTTCAAAGGTACAAGTGATATTCATAAAATACACAAGACAAAATCTTTCTACTAAAGCAGCGAAGCTCGTGTGAAGTGGATGACTAAAAGTTTCAGAACATCAAACAAGATATCCGGCCATCTTTACTTTAGACCTTACCTTCTGAATGAGATCGATAAAATAAATACCAACAAAGTGGGGAGGTCGATATTAATCAAGCCAGCAATAGAACTGCTATCTTATCGCTGAGTCTGCTAGAAATAGCAACCAAATATTTCTCTGTCTCTCAGTCTCTGTCTGTCTCTCTTTCGTCATCGTTAAAGAAGGGGTTCAATATTTGACAATATAGACCTTGATAACCTGTGCCTGAAAAAGGCGTGGTATTCACGGTTAGTAGTATTTCAACTCTTTGATATACAACGCATATACACGTCTATACACCTCCACACACAAACACACATACACACACACACACAAATACACGCACAGAGGAACACATACGTACAGCCATATATAAAGGAAATATTTAATAATTTTATTCTAGATGCAATGTGTAAACGAAAACGTGATGGTCCCGACTGGAACACCAGTGATCATACGTCACCTTAATTAGAATTAAAGCTGAAGTAAGAGAGAATATATAACAACAGCAACATCAAAAGAGAAACCTCTCCACAACAACAACAAGATCCTGTGTTAATGAGGAATCATCTATGTAGTGATTCGACATACTAGAAACAGCTACCAAGAAAACATATGATAATGTAGTCCCAGTTACTCCAAAAAGTTACTTTCGCATAAGTCTCCTCAATGAGAATTGGCTTAGAGTTGAAAAGTAACAAACCGGTGAGCAAATGTGAACGTGGTTTGGTATGCTGGTAATAACAGTCACATCTGTCAGAATCACCGACCTTCCTGCACGAAAATGGACACAGTGAATAAGCTGTTGCTATAAATATTCAAGTTTTAAATCTTCATTAAATAACTTTAAATAAAATATTCTGCATAAGAAAAAGCAAACACTTTCAGAATTCAACACAAAGCCTTCCCCATTTCCTAACATTGATACCGTTGTCCAGTCAACTCTGCTCATTGCAACATTGTAGTCATATTGTCTTGGTTTATATCTTTTATGAGTGGGAAGGAAGGTGACTAGACTGGGACTTTTTTTCCTAACCACTATATTATCGTCTTGTGACTTTAAAGAAATCCATCACAGTGGCCTTCGCTGACAAATGTGTTCAGCTGTTCTGTTTTGTGGGAGATGTTTATTCTACCAGAAACGAGCCAGTACCGTGTCGTTTAAGCATGCAGCTACTCTATATTCATAAATTATACATAACCATCCATCATGATTTTTTTTACTCCTTTTAATATAATATTGTTGTTGCTGCTGCTGTAATGTGTATAGAGAAAGATATATTAAATGACCTCCAATAAATTTGTGCTATCGCTGTTCCCTCTGGTGTATTACGACGAAGATTTATAGCAGACTCACTGTTGTTGCTATTGTTTTTATTATTGTTGCTATTGTTGTTGTTGTCGTCGCTGTTGTTGTTATTGTTGTTGCTGTTGTTGTTGTTGTTGTTGTTGTTGTTGTTGTTGCTGTTGTTGATGCTGCTGTTGCTAGTGGTTTTGTTTTACCGCTACTTCTGCTGTTGTTATTTGGTTCCAGGTCAGCTTTGTTTCTAACTATGACCATCCCCTATATTTCTGTCTGTTACAATATATCTAGAACATCAGTCACTAAGTCCTTCATATTCTAGAACTTAATTTTGAGTTTCATGTAAAAGGTTTCGGTTTCGAGGTCCCGGCTTTCAAACAATAGTCTTGGGGTTGTGATTTCTTTCAAATTTTTTAAAATTTTAATTTCAATATTAAATTTTCATGAATATTTTCTAGGTTTTTGTGTAATTTCTTTTAGAAATCACAGCCACTAGCGTAGCTACAGTGGGCCGGGGGTTTGGGGGGAGGGGGGTCAGGCGGCAATCTTATGGGGTCGGCACTATTTTTGGGGCTGCTGTAGGCAATATGTACTTTTCTGATGGTGGTGGGGTATAAAGAAGCTGCCTCATAATGGCAGTGAGGGCGGGAGAGAGAGAAGGAAAGAGAGGGAGAGAGTGTGCAAACAATTTGCAAATACAATTGCTACCAGACGAAAACCCAGCAGAGCAGACACTAGCAGGTTTATGGGGTCATCAGATGTTAATGTGTGTGTGTGTGTGTGTGTGTGTTTGTATATATTGTTTAAGGGAAATTTAGTTGGTCTTTTCAAGCAGATCTAATGAGCGGGAATACTCTCCTACTTTCTTCTATTTAATAATTCTTTTCTAGTCTAGGCACAAAGGGCCTGAAATTTCTTTTTGTGGTGGGGCGCTACTCGATTAGATCGACCCCAGTACGCAACTGGTACTTAATTTATCGACCCCGAAAGGATGAAAAGCAAAGTCGACCTCGGCAGAATTTTAACTCAGATCGTAGCGATGGGCGAAATACTACTAAGCATTTCGTCCAGCGTGCTAACAATTCTGCTGAATGCTGGAGTATACCATTTGTTTCAGTAATGAGGTAATGCTACAATATTCCTACCTCTTGGTTTAATAACGATGTAGTTGTCTAGTGTATCTATTTCTTGACTTAATAATAAAATACTGTTGTAGTGTAGAATCCAGAATTAAGTACGAGTCACATAAATTACTTAACCAACGTTTTGGGAATTGATTTAAATAACAAACGGATTCTTTTCCATTTTGTTGCTGTCATATAGAAAAAAAAACGGTAATTGGTGTCTAGACTTCAAATTGATTTGATTGTCTCTGCGGTAATTTAGTGATAGTAAAGGCATCGCTGTGCTGTCAAGAAGCTTGCTTTCTAACCATGTGGCTTCAAGGTCTCATCTACTTTATCCTTCACCGATCGATGGCTTGTGAGTGAATTTGGTTGATGGAAATTGTAGGTGTTTCTCTCTTCCAACCACTTGACCACTGGTGTTGGTTTGAACACATCCCCGTGATTTAGAGGTTCAGTAACAGAGACTGAATGATGACCTGACTTATAAAATAAATGCCAGTGTCGATTCGTTCGAGTAAAACCCTTCAGTGCAGTACTCCAGCATGGCCGCAGTCCACTGACTGAAACAAGAAAGCGATAAAAGTTAAAGTTAAAATGTAGTCAATTTAAATTATCTTCACAAACAATATAATCCAGTCAATGTCCAAACTGAGGTTTTAATTCAAAGAGTGCGATCAAAACCTGACAAAACAAAACAAGACAACCTTTACATTTTTGCTTGCAAGAGTACGTCTCTATTTTCATTCCATGAGGATAATATGCTTTACAATGAACTATAACATTCTTCGATATAACAGGCTTTTTTCCGGCGAAAATATTCGGGAAGACAAGTATTTTTATGGTTATTAAATTATTAAACTTTAAGTATTAAAAATTACACTAGCTCTGGAGATTAACGAATTAATGAATACATAAGATTGGATTTTCTGGGAAGCAGAGATAAATTTTTCAGTTGCCCAAGTTAAAATTATGAAGCTATTTATTAAAATGACAACCCAACAATAGAATCAAAATGGTCGCACTAAAAAGAATGCTTTAAAACAACAATGGGAGAATAATTTCATCTTTATTGCAAACGATGGGAAGATGGCGTATTTAATCTGTCACACAGCAGTAATTAGTTAAAAGCCAGCTAATTAAAGCGTAAACACGAATCTAATCCTAAACATTCACATCCGAATTATCTCAATCAGCCAACTAAATATGTTCTTCCTTGGCAAACCAAGTAATTGGACTGTTTAAGCCTCTTATAGCTTAGAATATTGTTGGAAGAAAGCTTGTTTACATCGTGGAAAATTGCTACAGAAGAATGTTAATGTTGTTATTGCATTTGCCACTACTGAGAACTCCAATAAGCTGTGGGACTTTTGGTTACCTCCTGCCAAGCTAGGAGTATTTCTGAAATTGGTGCCACTACTGACGTGCTTGCGGCAGATCCCTTTGAAAGTCGTGAGGGCTTTAATTTAACATGGATCGAACTAGAGATAAAGAAACTAGTTGCATTTGTTGGTGAGAGTACAAAAGATGGAAGAAGAAATTTCAGACTTGATAAACACCGGTTGTCAAGCGTTAGTAGGAGACAAAACACACACACACACACACACACACACACACACACACACACACACACACACACACACACACACACACACACACACACACACACGCACACACGCACGCACACACACGCACGCACACACACACGCACACACACATATATATATATACATATATATATAGATGGATAGATAGATATGTAGATAGATTGATAGATAGATAGACACTTAGTCTCTATCCATCCACTGTGCAGAACGTTTGCTATTGTTGAAAAGACTCCACTTTTCATCACACATAACAATACGATGCAAGACATGGTTATATATATAAGACAGAATGGGACAAGAACACAAAACATCCAGACAGTTAGGTGATACAAGAAAGGGACAAAGCATCCAGGTGATATATATACACTTCTAGCAACGTCATTTACTGCATTTCCTGCTCTTTCTGTCCTTCTCTGTACATCGGTCAGACGGGACGCCGCTTGGCTGACCGATTCGCGGAGCACCTCCGAGACGTTAGACTCGGCAACGACGCCCCGGTCTCGCGCCATTTCCGCTCTACCGGTCATTCATTACAATAACTGTGAACAGAAATTAATCTTCTCTCTTCGCTCCTTTGCGCCATATGGGCTTAAATCCCCTCCCCTCATCATCTGACTCCCCTCCTCTCTCCTCTCTTCATCTCACACCTACTTCCTTTCTTCACTCCCACCTCTCCTCTCTTGCCCTGACACCTACTTCCTCTCTTGACTCCTACCCACCTTCTCCCTTCCACCCTCTACCTTCATCTTTACTCCATCCATCCACACCCCGACCTACACATCCCAACCCTACCATCCCAACACATCCCAATCCTACTACCGAACCCCACCCCACACATCCCACTCATACATACCCCACATCTACCCCAGACACTCATCCAACCCACACCCCACCCTCACATCCCCACACTCTACTCTCGCATCCCCCACACCCCAACATCACTACACAACACACCACCACACCACACCACGACACGACACCACACCACACCATCACACCACAACACAACACACAACACACCACACATCACCACACCACACCACTACACCAGATCATGCCGCACCACACCATATCACAGCACTCCGCACGAGCACTGTTCACTTCCCAGCACCCAAACCAACATGCACACACCTACACACGCACACATCCACACGTCAAACGCAACCAGCCCCAATCCGCACGCACACACTTGCACACTCTCACATGCAGACGCACGTGCACCTTCGTTTTGGGATCACCACTACTTTACTATCTCCCCTTCTTCCTAGCTCTCCTGTTTGACGACCTCCGTCCAGCCATGATAGACCGCTAGCCACTAAAGCTTTTTTATTTTCTCTCTGTTTATTTTCTTGTGTTCTTTTCTGTTGAAGAGCGTAGGCGCGAAACGTAAAAGACTTTCTCACCTTCCCGAGCGTTAAGCTAATACATCTGTTTGTTGTTTATACACCTGTCTTCGTGTACTGTTTTTTTTTTGTAAATTCCAAGTACAGATAAAACTAAATTATCTCATCATGTATATGTAGTACACACCTGCACGCACGCACACACATAATTCAGCGTATGTGCTGCATACACATATTTCCAAACAATTCTTCAGTAGTCCACTTTAGTAAAGAGCGCCACCAGCACGAAGACACGGCGATGAAGATGACAACAACAAAAAGAACAACAGCACTAATATCACCATGCTCAATGACATTCCAGTAACACATCGACATGAATATATCACGGAAAACAAGTTCCCTAGCAACTTGCAATAGAATCCAATAATAAAGAGTACAGTAATGACGACATCAACAAACGATGAAACATTACATCGAGAAAAAGACATCATAAATAACAACATCCACAGCAGCAGCAAAAGCTGCAGCAACTGCTAAAATAATGTCAGCTACAAAAAAAAAAAATGGTGATAACAGAAAGAGCCACGACTAAATGTTTCCGATAATCACAAAACTCTTCTCTCCAGTGTCTTTTTTACTGACCTAAATTTAATTGTGGAATTTGTGTCAATGGTAGACATAACAAGATGGACTCTAGTAGATGTAAAAGCATGTTGTCTATCTGGAAATGTTGGATCAAATGACTTGTCAATACTTTTGCTATAATATTCAGATGTATTGAAGAATTTAATCTTTGGAAAGTCATTTTCAAAAAAACAAACAAATGCCTATCCTCAGTTTTGTTGTGGAGCGTAAAACAAAGAAATATTAGCTCTGTTACCCCCTCCCATGACAATTAATTCACATTTCTATAAACTTACGTTTTTGATAGTTTGTTGCTAACGTAAACACACACCTGTTTCATTGAATTTAGGAATTTACTTTACAGTATAAATATTCATGTTGCTGTTACAGTTGTTGCTGAATAGTTACTCTTTTCTTTTTCCTTAAAATTTTTTCCAGAGCAGATTCAATTTGAGCGGGTATGTATGTACTTAATGAGAGAGTCGGAGAACACCAGAATCTTTATTGATCACTACAATCGTTTCCACCCATCTAGCATGGAGCCGTCGCGGATGGTATACTGCAGAACTAGTTTAGGTGTATCCATCAATGTAGATTTGTCTCCTCGGGTGATTTCAAGAGAGATCGATGCTACATGGGTCGAAACGATTGTAGTGATTAATAAAGATTTTCGTATCTCCCGTCTCATTAATTACACACTCAACGGACATTGAGCCAATGAGCGTGCTTCACTGTCAAACTACTAGGTCTATACTATACGGTTTATTGACTATTATATA
>NC_069002.1:18813782-18819154 GCF_001194135.2 Octopus bimaculoides
ACACACACACACACACACACACACACACACACACACACACATATATATATATATATAATATATAATTCTGGACTCCAATAGAAAATATATTTTGTTCCATTAAACCGACTACACTTAGTTTATCGAATCTTTAGGTTTACTAGAAGGTGAACGGTTAGAAAAGTGCTTTGTGGTATTTGTTCTGGCTCTTTAGATTCTGTGTTCAAATCCTGCACAGGTCAACCTTAATAATATGAGATTGTTGTATACAGTGCTGAGGTGCTCTACAGCTGAAAAAAAAGTGGTAGCATCAGGTGTACTGGTGATGGATCTCAGGAAACATGGAAGTTTTGATGGATGAAGTGTCTCGACAGCTAACGAATGATACAGGTAGTTTATTCCATGCTTCCAAAATTCTGAATGTGAAAAAAAAGTTTTTTCCGAAAGTCATGAGTGCTGTGTTTTTTGATTTTGTCAGCATGCCCACGAGTGTTTGACATCTGGATATTCGGTTTTGTTGCACGTTTCTGAACAGTTTCCAAGAAACTGATATGCCACGCAACATATGAGTTCCACACTGGTGATACAATTCTACGTCTGGACGTACCATTGTCATATACAGTTTTAAATAGATAGCTTGAGAGCTGTTAACAAAGGTCTTACTGTGTGATGCTAAGACACTCTCAGCTTTCTTGACAATCTTAGAGATATGGTTCGTCCAACGCAGATCGCTGTTTACAATAATACCCAGATCACGTTCGCAAACAGATTTCTTAAGATTGGTGTTGTTGAGGGAGTATGTTAAAGCTGCCCCCCCCCCCACCACCACCACTACAAAGTCATAGTGACGCACTTATCCACAGCTATCTTGAGTCATCAGTCAGTAATCCATTGCTGAATTAGGTCCAGGTCTGATTGCCGGAAAGATCTATAGCGTATAGGATCTGTCCTTTTTATCTCAAGATAAAAAGCTTGATGTCATCTGCATATTTCAAAACTGTAACATTTTTCAACACTAACATTCAAATTGCCACCAATAATGGATCCCCGTGGTACAGTAGGGGTCCAAGAACGGATCCCCGCAGTACACCAGATGCTGTCCTAGTATTGTAACTACCTCTTTTCGTTGCCTGTTATCCCTTCAGGGTTGGTAAAATATGTACCAATTGAGCTTTGAGTATCAAAATAATCGACTAACCATCTTCCCAAAATATCAGGCCTTATCTCTATAACAGAAGCAATTATTGTTGTTGTTATTTTAAACAACGCTAGCAAAACGTGAAAGCCTTGCTGATTTTATACTGGTAAGTCCTTTCGATAAATCTCTCAATTTTCCGACTCATTCTTCTAAAATTTAAACGTTTGCTCACCGACAATGTCAAGGCAAGTACGAAAATACTCAACTTCAAGTTTTGAGTGCGCAATGGACACTATGTCCTTTCAAAAAACTCTGCCTTGAATTTTTCCAGCATAGCTATAAATCTTTTTCAGTCAATGTAGTTGTAGGCACAGGAGAAAATGTACTTAGATTGACTACTACCCTGTCGCTCAGACAATCAAGTGCCACACCTGCTAGAAAGGAATGCGACTTGACTATTGCTGAAGCCAAGCCTAAAGAGACACTTCGGTGAGTTTATACAAAGAGCCAACAACAATAACCATGACAATAAAAGCAACTGCAAAAAAAAAAAAACCAAGAGCAGAATCGACCAATCTAAGACAGTCAGCACTCTCACCACCACCATTACTCTCAGGAATAACAATAACAATAATAACAATGCGAACAAGAACGATGGTATCGAAAACAATAACAGCAATTGTAAAATCTAGAAAAGCAACATGAAATCTCCTGCAAGAGCATCCTCAGAATCAAGCTTTTGCTGACGTAATACAAACATGGATTCATTTAGAAGAGAATACGGAGTTCAGTTTAAAACTCATTGCCTAGCTAGGCCGGATTTAACAAGGCCGGATTTAACAAGGCCGGATTTAACAAGGCCTTCCCCAGAAATCGACTGAAAAAATGAAATAAGACCTCTCGTCTGTAAATATGTCAACAAGAAAAACAGAAGGGTTGATATTCCAACACCAGGACAAGCACAGAAATGCTTGAAGGACATGTGGGGTAGGTATGGTATCGTAGAAAAGGAAGACTGTTTCGAAGTATAGAAGTACTCTGCTTTGATGAAAAAGAGGGTGTAAATATATCCACGAATATCTGCTTCGCCTAGAAACATGTAATCGGAGCCTTGTAATTAGAGAAACGTCTAGGTAAGGCGACACTAAACAATGTGCCATCTAAAATAAACTTTCATTATTTTAAAATAACTTTGGAAGAGTACGGAGAGATAGTGAATGTGAGAAAGACTTCATACAAAATGTAGTACGAAATGCAAGGTGAGGTACAAATGCTGCTCAATTCCAGAAGACGCCGCACAGAATATCCACGAATGCATTCAGTTGGAGAATGGAGAAATTGTAAAAGTTGTGGTTGAAAGTCGGAGGGCAAGGTGTTACTCTTGTGAAAGCACAGAACACCAGAAGGCCTTCTGTTCTCAGTTGAAAAGAACAAAACCAAATTTGGTGTCTACGCCACAGCTACATCAACAATTCCAATATCAGCATCAAAAACTACAAAAACGTGTTTAAAACACACGCGCGCATGCGTGCGTGCACACGCAAATACAAACACACTCACAAACACAAACACACACACATACACACGCACACAAACACAAACACACTCACACGCACAAGCACAAACACACACACTCACACATACACACGCACACAAGCACAAATACACACGTGCACACAAGCACAAACACACACACACACACACACACACTAGTAGTCACGAGAAATCCCTCAAAACAGGGTGAAAGGCCAAAGCCACACCAGAAAAACCTAAACGGAGACGATGTCACTTAAGAATCAGTATTACACTCTACTTTTTCTTTTTTCTTTCTTTTAACTCGTCTGAAATGGAGATATGACGTCAATTGTAACATTAACATCTTCATTTTCAACGATTCAGTCATCTGTGTTCTCTTCTTCTTTTCCTGTTTGTAAGAAAATCCCACTTGCATTCGGCTTCAGCGTTTGGTAGTGGTGGTGAGCTTCTATTTTTGATCCCATATATGGTTACAGCTCTTTTACGTTTATACAAAACCAAAATGTTTGAGGAAAATTCTAATGTATTTTTGCAGCAATCTTATCCTGCGTATAGTATTTGTCATTTTCATATCGCTGTGGATATTCCGATATATGAGCAATAGTCTCACTTGAGCCATCGCGCACTCTTCGTTTATTTGCGCAGACATGCTCACATCTGTCATCCTGCTGATGATAGATTTCGCAGAATCGTTAGTATGCCGTGCAAAACGCTCAGCGGCATTTCGTCTGTCTTTACGTTCTGAGTTTAAATTCCGCCGAGGTTGACTTTACCCTTCATCCTTTCGGTGTTAATAAATTAAGTACCAGTCATGTAACCAGGGCAGATGTAATCGATTTCCCCCTCCCCCAAATTCAAGCCTTGTGCCTTTGGTAGAAAGGATTATTGTTATTAATATTTCGGTTTGACTCAGGTTCGGTCTTATTCCTGTTAGGATTGATGTGTGTAGCGGGTTACTACCTGTAACTTTAGGTCTCCACAAGCTTTTAGTAGTCTTTCAAGGGCTAAGAACCTTCCTGATAACACTTGCTGTCCATTGGAGACAAACTTTCTGTAGAAGCTCTATCGAGCATTCTATTTTAATCTCCTTCAGGCATTTGTTTATATCTTTGCTTACTGTTCCCAGCGCACCAATTATTATAGGCATGACCTTTAAAATTTTCCCTCTCTAAATACTTCATATTTCAAAATTAAAGGGGTTACTATTAATATATAACTGTTCAATATTTGGTAGATTGAGACAAATTTATACTGCATCACCTACTACACTTCTGTGTTACTGGGGTGTTTGCAACATTGTGTGTTCTTTACTGCTGTTGGGGGTGCATTATTATTATTATTATTATTATTATTATTATTATTATTATTATTATTATTATTATTATTACCTCCGCCTTAGCGAAGGCGGAGCTATTGCTTTCTGTTGTGTTTGTCTATCTGTTTGTCCGTGGACAAAATATCTCAAGAACCTCTTGATGGATTCCAAAGAAACTTTCAGGGATATTTGGCCTCGCGACTGGCACTACCTGATTGGATTTGGGGATCAGTCCGGCACTGGACAAGGATTCTAGATTAATTGTTATATTTACTTTACATGATTACGATCTTACGTTGACTTTCAAGTCTTTCTCAATTATCTCCCTTTAGGCTGTTTCCAAAGTTTTATTTTCGTTTCCCTATTATCAATTGTACACGTGTTTTTATATTGTTCAATTCTTTAGTCATATCTCTTAACTTTTGTCGCTTTAGCCGGCAGCCTTTGTTTCAGTTCTTCAAGGATTACCTCTATCCCCGCTTTTTGATCCTGTAAGTACGTTCTAGTTCCTGATATTTCTCTTTCTTTCTGATTTCTCATGGTTTCTGAAAACACCTGATTTTTTTACCTTATTATTATTTTCATCATCATCATCATCATCATCATCATCATCATCATCATCATCATCATCATCATCATCATCATTAATATTATTATTACTAGAGAAACAATGATGATTTTAATGAAAAGATATTTTAACAGAGAAGTAATTGTTGAAAATTAGAGAAGAAAGCGCAATAAGAAAAAAAGAGAGGAAGGAAGAGGATGGGCGGGTGAAGTAAAAGTGGAGGACGATTTGACCTTCACAAAATGGCTAAAGTCACACACAACAGAATCGACAATCTACTCGAGAACACAATTAACCGATCAATAAAACCTACAATGCTGTCAAGACAACACGTGTCCCTTTGACCTACAAGAAATAGTAGCCAAATCTCAAACAAGCTACTGTAATAAATGGACACATTGAGGAACGTATTTTTGAAAATGAAATCCAAAACCGATGGGATGGTCGCGGCTTGAAGGTTTTTATTTGTTTTATTATAAATGTTCTTGTTTATCAACGAGTTATTGTTAAACAGCAGGAGAGCAGGAATTTCAATTATACACACAACAGGTGATTTGACAAAAGGCAAGGATTAGGTAATGCCATTTTAACAACGTCATTGTATTCCACAGTAAACAATTGTTTCGAAAATACTAGAGAACGTACACACTGGCACAATAGTAGCCATTTACATTTAGAATTAAAAACAGACACAAACATAATGTGTGTGTGTGCATCAGTTTGTGTGTGTATAATTTTGTGCGAGGATATGTATATCTACATAAATATATATGCATATCAGCTAGGGTGTGTGTGTATGTATATATATATATATATATATATATATATATATATAT
>NC_069002.1:18819457-18820775 GCF_001194135.2 Octopus bimaculoides
ACACACACACACACACACACACACACACACACACACACACACACACACATACACACATATATGTATAACCTGGACAAGCCTTTGCCCATTTTAGCGTTACAATTGCTCTCGGTATAGCGTTGAGTCATTCTACGCGGCACATTTTAGCCTTCTATATAGCACTGGGCAGACTAATATCTTCTGATTGGATTCGTGGAGGAAAATTGTGAAGTCCGTCTGCATGTTCGTGCATACGTGTGCACGCACACGCGTGTATCTATCTATCTGTCTATCTATCTATCTATAGTAAAAATATTAATAATCGGAGGATGGAATTTACAAGTATTGTGATGAATCGCTACGCGTAGAGATGCATTGAAATATTTATAAATTCCATGCTTCGATTATTATTATTATTACTATTATTATCATCATCATCATTATTATTATTATTATTATTATTATTATTATTATTATTATTATTATTATTATTATTATTATTATTATTATTATTATTATTATTATTATTATTATTATTATTATTATTATTATTATAAAGTCGGTGAGCTGGTAGAATCGTTAGCACCTGGGCGGGATGTTTAGCAGTATTTCATCCGTCTTTACAGTCTGAGTTCAAATTCCGCCGAGGTCAACTTTGCCCTTTATTCTTTCGGGGTTGATTAAATAAGTACCAGTTACGCACTGGATTGGATGTAATCGATTTAATCCTTTCCCCCAAATTGGAGGCGTTGTGCTTCCAGTAAAAAGGGTTCTTCTTCTTCTTCTTCTTCTTGCAGCAAGCTAGCAGAATCGTTAGCATGCCGGGCGATATGCTTAGCGACATTTCGTCTACCACTACGTTCTGAGTTCAAATTCGGCCGAGGTCGACTTTGCCTTTTATCTTTCCTGGGTCGATGAATTTAGTACCAGCGAAACATTCACGTTGATGTAATCGACTAGTCTCCTCCCCCAAATTTCAGGCATTGTGCCTGTAGTAGAGAGGATTATTATTATTATTTTATGTTTGACTTTTGTTTTGCATTTGTACAAGTTGGATCTAAGTCTCACCCAGAGACCTCAAGAGACAACAAGTTAGAAGTTCATGTAGGTGTTATGCCTAGGGTACCATATATTTGGATTTGTACAGTTTTGTTCAAGTGAATGTTTAAGAAACCATAAGAAAATTGTGTTTGCTTTAAAATTTGAGATCACATAGACAGTATTTTACATTATTATTATTATTATTATTATTATTATTATTATTATTATTATTATTATTATTATTATTATTATTATTATCATTATTATTATTATTATGGTGTTTTTTCTTCTTTCTTTA
>NC_069002.1:18823370-18831094 GCF_001194135.2 Octopus bimaculoides
TCCTCCTCCTTCTTCTTCTTCTTCTTCTTCTTCTTCTTCTTCTTCTTCTTCTTCTTCGTATTTGTTAGGTAGTATGATTTCTTGTTTGTATTTGTCAGCTTCCTTAAATACTGAAGACAGTTTTTTGTTTTGCTCGTGCTTTGTGGCTATTTGTATTAGTTTTCCTCGTTTCTGAAGTAGGTATTTTTGCAGTCCTATGGTGGTTATTTTATAATAGTTTCCCAGCTGTATAAGGCCTTTACCACCTTCTGTACGTTGTGTATATAGCCTTTCTACGTCAGATTTTGGGTGGTGCATCCTAGATCCTGTCATTATTTTCTCGTTTTCCTGTCTATTTTGGTTAGTTCATTTAGTGTCCAGTTAAGGATGTTGTAGTTGCAACTTATAATTGGAACGGCTAAAGTGTTAATACCTATTATCTTGTTTTTAGCATTGATCTCTGTTTTCAGTATTGATCTAATTCGTCGATAGTATTCTTTCTTTATTTTCTCTTTCATTTGTGTGTGTTGTATCCTATCTAGTTCATTGATTCCTAAATATTCGTATGGCTGGCTTTCGTCTAATTTTCTTATTTCATTGGCTTTATCTAGTGTGGTGTTGCAACTCTTAACTAGTTTTCCTGTTTTCATGGTTGTTTTGGCACATTTTTCTAATCCAAATTTCCTATCCATTTCTTTGGTAAATCCATGTACTGTCTGTAGTAGTGTTTCCAGCTGTTTATCATTTGTAGCCTATAGTTTTAGGTCATCCATATTATATCGGTTTATTATTATTATTATTATTATTATTATTATTATTATTATTATTGTATTAAGACGGTGAGCTGACAGAATCGTTAACACGTCGGGTGAAATGCTTAGCATTATATCGTCGTTTGCTACGTTCTGAGTTGAAATTCCGCTGAGGTCGATAGATAGATAGATAGATAAATCAATAGATCTCGAATTCAATGTGTACTGCTGTTTCAAACTAATCAAATGAGGCCTAACAATCAAAGATTTACACATTCAGAAATGTATAAAATGTTTGAAGATTTGCTCTTTTTAGTTTTACATGAAGATTCAGAAAATAATCAAAGTGTGTAGATCTTACACAGAAATATGAAAGTGACGTTTAGTGGGAAGTAAATCGGTGATATTAGAACAACGGAACAAGAACAATAAAAATGTATAGCTCAGTTCTAGAGCTAATTTGCTTGTTTCTGTACAACTCAACACTGAAGAAGAATCGTTTATATTATAAAGAAAATGGAAGGGTTCGAGTTCGTTTTGTGGTTACTTATTTTAATGCTCTGACAAAATGAATTCGCGTGAAACAACGAATGAGATGCCAGTTTGCACGTGATGAGCAAAATACATTGTGACAATTAAATACATCATTTTGCGATCAGCATTCAAATCCTTCTGAGATGGATTGTATTTTCCCAGTGAAAAGAAGTACGAATAAAGTATGGATAAAATAAAATACCAGTCAACCACTAAGGTTGATCTAATTGACTTTGCCTTTACTCTAAACTGGAATCAATTTGTCTTTATTAGTATCCAATTTGGGGATGGCTCATTTCCAAAACGCTTGTTCGGTTTCATGTAACATTCATGTGTGTAGCTTATTCTCTCTCCACACACTTGACGCCGTCTATTGGTCACTTTAGCATGAGAAAGAGAGCTGTCCATGATTTATGATACGAGTTCAGCGATGGAATAACTCTATTCCGCACGTAAGCCAGAGTGGGATTTGAACTCAAAATGCGAAGTACCAGAACAACAAGGTGTTAAGAGCAACGCACCGATTCTCTCAGTCCACCACAAAAATTTAATACTTAATATTTTGATCCCAGTAGTTTAAAAGTCAAATTTGACTTGATGGGATTAGAACTGGTAGACATGATGCTCTAATAAATACTGAACAAAACATTTGCTTCCTCTATTTTACTTGTTCCTTGTTTGCAGTTATTCAATTACCTTGTTATATAGAGATTTATGTTTATAATGTTGGACCTTCTCCTTCACATGTGTCCCTCAGCAGTTTTGTATTTCCGAGGTTGTTTTGTAATATCTCATAATATAAACCGATATTTTCAACGTCTGATTCGTAGATAAAATGTAATCAATCGTCTAATTTGATACTTAAATCGACATCAGTCAAGGAAGAAGACATCTGTTTTGTTGATGTTTCTCGTTAATAGACATCTATCATATTTTTATTAGCAAAAATGAAACCAACCATGCAAGATTTTAGGTTAAAAGTTGGAAGCCACATACTTTGGTCTTGCTTTTGTAGTTAATTGCGTTAGAAAGACATTTTTAGTAAAGTCTGTGCAGTGTTTTGTGTGTTGAAATCAGAATTCTCTGGTTTGTTACTGTTGTATTGATGGAGTCGATCAAACAGTTGCCAATTCTGATTTGACATTAATATCTTTTCCCCTCAGCTTATTGACATTAACAATATCTAACATAACCCAGTTTTTTTCCCCTTCAAATGCTAGGATGTTATTTACAGACAATTTTGCACTCGATGCTAGAAAGTGCAGCGACTGCGTAAATATTTTTTGGTTACTAGTGTGGCTCTGTTTTTAATAATAGCTTTAATACAAACTTCCATTCATATCTTGGAATGTGTCAAAACTAACATTTTTCATTAACTCAAAATACTTTCCTACACAGACAGTTGTCCTTCAAGGTAACCCAAGGCAATACGATATTTCTTATAAGAAATACAGGAATTGAATCGTTCTCCTTTTACTAGAGCAAAAGTGAAGTTCTTTCTGAAATATAGCAGAGTTGTCATAGTTGAATAATGAAGACGGAAACGACGATTGTTATGAGGATTATGATATTGAGAAAGAAGAAGAAGAAGAAGAAGAAGAAGAAGAAGGCGAAGGAGCAGGAGAAGAGGGAGAAGGATGAGGAGAAAAAGAAGGAGAAGGAAAAGGAGGAGAAGAAGAAGAAGGAGAAAGAGGAGGAGAAGAAGAAAACGAAGACGTTGATGACGATGACGACGACAGGGGCGGCGGCGGCGATGACGATGCTGGTGATACCGATCATCATGTTAGTAACGAGAAGCAAGAAGATGCAGTTACAGCAGCTGATAATGTTGATAGCTTATGGCCTCTCTCTCTCTCTCTCTCTCTCTCTCTCTCTCACTATATATGTATGTATGTATGTATGTATGTATGTATGTATGAATGTATGTATGTATGTATGTATATGTGCAGATTTGTATATTTTGCTTTATGTATGTATCCTCATGCATATAGCTGCATATCTAAACATGCTTATATATATTTAAATGGTTAAACTTTTGGAAAGTTTTACAGATTTTTAGAGTCCCAGTGATGGACTGGGATCTGTAGTCTTCGAATTAGCTTTCTCCTTTCTGGTTTTGAGAAGCTTAATTTCTCAAGATTGGTATTTAGGCAATGTGTTACATATCCCAGGGACCCAATAATTACAGGAATAAACCTGGACTTGTAATCCGAATAGAGTAACTGCAGATATCTCAATAGTTCAGCGTAAGTATTCGCTTTTTTCACTGATCTTCAGCTTTATGTTAACATCCACTCGGCAGCTAATTTCCACAGCTGTACACAATTTCTCTTCTCTATCCCAAATCGTTATATCAGATCTGCTCTGCTTACATTTCATGGTGGTCTTTACTGGGAAATTCCACCAGTATTCCTTTTCATCATGAGTGGCTATGACTTCTACCATACTGTAGGTTCTTATTTCTCTGTCCTCGGGGTTACCCTGCTGACGGATTTCATGTCTCATCGGTAGATGATACTGTGATGACAACTGCTTATGATGTGCGTGATATTTTCCGTGTTAATTCCACAAAGTCGGTATCGGTTGTCACATTTTACTGCTTTTCCTGCACCTCTATCCTTTTTGTGCATCAGGTACTTGGTTGATATTTCCTGTTCCTGTTGTGGACATTGTTATGGCCGTCCATGAAGTTTCATGTGTGAGAGTTTGTGCGTGTGTGTGTGTGTGTGTGTGTGTGTGTGTATGGGTTCGCTTCGTATGTAATGGCAATAAATGGAACCTGCAGTACCTATTGACGTAGTTGAGTTTTATGCCCCTGCAGCTGATCACCAAGCGGCTGTAGAAAGACTAGTAAAAATACATGCGAGGTGGTATCACAATGTTCCGAACCAGTTATGTGTAATAATAAAAAATAGCTTATTTACCTACGTTTTAATATCATCTCCTTCAAAATAGTCACCTTACACAGCAATACACAAGTCCCAGCCTTCCTGCATCTTTTGGATTTCGGCCTCGAAGTCGTTTTCCCTAAGCGAGTGGAGGTCCTTCTGTGATTCGCACTGAATCTTAACAACGGTGTTAAAGCGGCGACCTTTGAGCTGCATTTTTATCTTGGAGAAGAGATGGAAATCCACTGGTGCTAAATCTGACAAATGGGGCAGGTGCGGAAGCGATTCCATATTGCTTTTGGCGAGAAATTCACGCGTGGGGCGAGCTCGGGAAGAATGCAGTTCTTCGCGCTGCACAGATCCGGTCGCTTTCGCCGAATGTCATCCCACAAACACTTCAAAACGTCGTAGTAGAACTCTCGATTGACGGTCGGAACCTTGCAGGAGGAATTCTCGATGTAAAATACCAATTTTTGGAGGACGAAGCTCGTGACAGGTCTTCCACATTGCTCATCGTGTTCCAGGGATGTTCTTTTGCTTTTGGAGCACCCGTGCCACCCTCAACATTGCATACGGCCCATTTTCTTGTGGCTGTAAGCTTGCCGAAGCATGTCTCTGTAGTGACTTCCGAAGTTTAACTCGAATTTTCATGTTGATCTTTGTGCCTGTCCGTGACCAACTCGCAGACTACAGCAAATACGGGATCAGAAAAACACAAATTTCATAACTAGCGAAGTAAACACAGCCGTGTCACTTGGCGCACTGCCCCATGAAAATCATTGCTAGCCTAGTATTTATCCTATCAGTCTCTTTTGACGAACAGCTAGGTTACGGGGGCGTAAATACACGAGCACCAATTGTCAAGAGGTGAAGAGAGGGACAAATACAGACACAAAAAACAGAGACCCATAGATACATGCATACACACACACACACACACACACACACACACACACACGCACACACACATATACATATACGACGGGCACCTTTCAGTTTCCAACTTACCAAATCCACCCATCAGGCTTTGGTAGGACCGAGACTATAGTAGAAGTCACTTGTCCAAGGTTCCACGTAGTGGGACTGAAATTGGAACCATGTGGTTGGGAAGCAAGCTTCTTACCACACACGCATTTGCCATCCGTACACATATACTCATAAAAAGCATATACTAACACATAATTTCCAAACACACAAGTATCACACTCTCACTCATACACACACGCGCGCACAATGACTCACATACAGACAATGCCCATTTTAGGACTCTCCTGCTTTCAATAACCACATTCTGTATTTCTCTCCAACTTCCGGCGAGTTATATATTTGGTCATGTAATGATAGACGTGCATTTCGCTCGTCTACTTATTCCTTCCTCATTTTCCTCTTCTCTGGATTTCACCCTTTTCCAACAAAGAGCCATGCTCGAAACCTTATTTCTACTTTTATTCTTCCAACTAAAACTTTCACGGAATGTCAATCTAATATATTTACTGTGTACATCCAGTTGATACTTGTTATTTGCCAGGGTCTCTATTTTTGATTTCAATTTATCTATCTATCTATCTATCTATCTATCTATCTATCTATCTATCTATCTATCTATCTATCTATCTATCTATATAGCAATTATGCTATAAAATTCATTAGCTAACACCGGGGCCTCGAATACAAAGTGCAATAAAATGCACTTTATATTCGAATCTCCGATGGAACTATAATGATTTACTTAGGTAAGTTTGTAAGATAATAGTGAATTCCTCAGTCAACTCATCTTCTTATTACCGCTGTATACTCGTCGAATACTTCGTTCTGAAGCATTTGCATATTGAGCTGAAAAGAACAACTGGATGTTTCATGTTGTAGATTTACAACAGTTTGGCAGATATATATATAAGATTCCCTGTGTCTTAAGGCAATCTTTCGAGCTCAGTTCATAACGTTAAGAAGCATGGATGTTGGACTATAAGAAAATATGAGAAGAAAAGGAGAAAAAAAATCCGAAGATTGATGCAAAATGTGGAACGAGAAGAGAGAAAAGAAAAGTAAGAGAACCAAGATCTTTGTCCCCTTTCTTGAAATCGCAATTAATTTAGCTGGTATAGAATGATATAGCAGAGAGACTACAGCCTATGAGACACCTACTCATTCCGAGGAGTGTGGTGAGGGTATATATGCATGTGAGCTCCCAGGTTAAAGAATCATTGGGAGGCCACTTAGTATTCAAAACTCACTTATAACGTCTACTTTGATTTAGGTTCAATATTTTGGATAATCCTCTGTGTGTTTGTGTTTGTGTTTGTGTTTGTGTGTGTGTGTGTGTGCGTGTGTGAAGGCAGTAACTGGCCATTCCAATTCCTCATAGTGATCGATGGTTTCATCTCAGGGCGGGGGAATTTCTAAGCATTTGAAAGCAGCAGCTGTTCTCTGGGTTATAGGGAGGGTGTATGTATGTGAAGGGGAGGGATACGGTTTATTTGTCATCAATGTTGGTGGGGTGGGAATGTTGATTCGATTATTTAAAACTATATTTGGTCATACCTTATGTACTTAGTTAAACTAATTAGCATGGAGATTTCACTCCATTGTATTAGTGTGTATGCACGTGTGTATGCATTTGTATGTGCGTGGGCGTGTGCGTTTCCATTTCCGTTCTGAATTCTGTTATATGCGTGTGATGGAATGGAAGCACATCATAATTGGATTTCTTTTGTTTTATGAATCAAGTTTGAAATAATTTCGTAAGGTCTCCGTCAATCAGTGATTGAAGTGAGTGTGTGTGTATGTGTGTATGTGTGTGTGTGTGCGTGTGTGTGTGTGTGTGTGCGCGTGCACGTGTGTGTGTGTGTGTATCTATATGCATGTCTGTTTATGCAAGTATTCGCACTATCCTCAGAATTTTAAGGGTGAAGTTGAATCTTTCCAAGTGTAGGTTCGTAGAGGTTGGTGCTATGCGAGGTGAGTTTGTGTGTGAAGTTATGTGTTCATATTTGTGTGTATAAGTGTGTGTACGTGTGTAACACATTTTGTCTATTTAAATGTAATTATAATCCAGAAAAAACAAACTGCTACTAAATCTGACCATGAGATGTTCTATAATTATGGAAGTCAATTATGTATGCTTTATTGTAAAACCTCAAACTCGATACTGAACTTTAGTTTAAGAGTTAACTGAATCAAGTACAGCTTGGTTCATTTAATTGACACATATATAAATATATATATATATACACACATATGTATGTGCGTGTGTGTGTGTGTGTGTAGGGATAGATAGATAGATAGATAGATAGATAGATAGATAGATAGATAGATAGATGGAGTGGAAGCTGAAATATCACAAAATTATTTATCATTCCTGAATTCCGAACATCAGCTGGTAGGGAAAAAGTAGTCTAAGATGCGCAGGGTAAGGGTTTATGATGTTACAGACTGTAAACTAGTATAACATTTTAGATTTAGTTATGAAGTGTTTTGTTTGTATTATTTCATTTAGTCTCTTGAATTTTGATACACGCAAGCTCATGCACGCAGATGCACGCGGCGATAGAAGGTAAGCGTACAAACGTAC
>NC_069002.1:18831291-18833526 GCF_001194135.2 Octopus bimaculoides
AAATACACAAATACATATATTACAAACGAAATAAACAAACAAAATAATTCCTGGACTCAGTCAAACGAAAATATTTAACTGAGAAAATGTATAAATTTGAATCGAAAACAACTAGTTTGATGGAAGTGTAGAAAAAAACAAAAAAACAGGCGGCAATGAAAGAAACAAGAATGAAGGAAAAGTAATAAGAGAAAAAAAGAAAAATATACAGTACCCTGTTTACGACATCTTTTCAATTGGCAGGCATCGTGTAAAAGACAAGATGGAGCATGGGTGAGAAGAAATGAAAATGGAGACGCGATGTGGATCACAGTGAGAGTAAGTTGGGAGAGAAAGTGAGGGAGTCAGTGAGGAAGAGAGAACAAGAAAGAGAATAAAGGGTAGGATAGAAAAGGAAAGTGAAAGCGTAAAAGAAGTTGCTCGGGTTGTGAAACTGAGAAGGGAGTGAGGGAGTGAGGAGTGGTGATTCAGTGTGTGATGTATGCAGTGAACCGTAGTTTCATGTGTAATGCTTTCGTTTGTTTTGAAATTAAACAGCATCTAATATGGATCAAAGAATATAAATAGGCATATGTTTGTTTGAAACAGTTACTCTTGCCGAGAATGTAAATGTGCATACACACACTCACACTCACAAAACACACACACACACACACACACACACACACACACACACACACACACACACACACACACACACACACACACACACACACACACAGAGTATCTCTCTCTCTCTGTGTCTCTCTCTCTCTCTGTGTCTCTCTCTCTCTTTCTCTGTCTCTCTCACGCTCATAGAGAAAATACATTCACTTTCTAATGGGTAAACTTGTGCATTTGCGTGATGTAATAAGTTATATGGTGGTATGGCTTTGCCGGGTTATTGAAAGATATCTGTGTGGAACATGTTTGACGAGTTATTCTATGGAGAAATGTATATAGGGATAGAAAGAAGAATATATTTACTCTTTTCTCTTTTACTCTTCTACTTGTTTCAGTCATTTGACTGCGGCCATGCTGGAGCACCACATTTAGTAGAGTAAATCGACCCCAGAACTTATTTTTTGTAAGCGTAGTACTTATTCTATCGGTTTGTTTTGCCGAACCGCTAAGTTACGGGGACGTAAACACACTAGCATCGGTTGTCAAGCGATGTTGGGGGAACAAACACACACACACACATATACATACACATGTATACATATACGACGGGCTTCTTCCAGTTTCCGTCTACCAAATCGACCCACAAGGCTTCGGTCAACCAGAGGTTATAGTAGAAGACACTTGCCCAAGGTACCACGCAGTGGGACTGAGCCCAGGACCATGTGGTTGGTAAGCAAGCAGCCACTCCTACGCCTATGTGAGTATATATGAAATATATCGACAAACGTGTTTAAATATCTATTTTTTATATGCTTTAGCCATGTAAATGTAAAATATGAAGGTATAATACGCACACACACACACACACACGCACACACATATATGTAAATAGATACATTTATATCTATCTATATAGATGTGCATGTATGTATGTATATATATATATGCACGTGTTTGTGTATGTATGTACATATATATATATATATGCAGGATGTGTGCATATATATTTACATACATGCACACATATACATATACATATATACACATGTATATATATATACAGAGGGAGAGAGAGAGATAGGGGGTAGAGAGGAACAGAGAGACAGAGAGAGGAATGATGGAATGATAATTGGTGCATGGTATAAAGTTCGTTGCCATTGAAGTTAATCGCCAGATGAATAATGACCGTAAACATGGTTATTAAATAAGATTTGTTATGAATGTTGCTGCTTTGAAAGTATCTTTTGAGAGTGACAGATAACAATTTTTTTTTTCCTGGTTTTGGAAGAAAAAATTCTAAACGAAAACTATATTGAAAGAGCACACCTATAATTGCTTAATGTTTTCATCGAGAAATTGTTCGATATTCTATTTCGTGTCTCGAGACATCAGGTACTGAACAAAGTCTTCCAAATACATTTTCATCACAACCAAATTCTCAGCGTTAGCTGCTTAGAACAGCTGAAGCTACATTTTGATCTAACATAACGCCTTTTTCTACCCTTTTGTATCAAATGCACATTATGCATTCTTTTGCGATTAAGTGCGACTGTCAGGGAGATTACATTCAGTATACATACATACATACATACATACATACATACATATATATATACAGAAACATGCACAGTG
>NC_069002.1:18834120-18834684 GCF_001194135.2 Octopus bimaculoides
ATAGCGATTAGGATTTAAATTCCAATCTATGAAAAGTTTCCGTTCTACAAAAGTCTTAAAGGAACGAAAGATTATCTAGCAACTCGGGCTGATACTAACGAGTCTGGTAGATGAAAAGGACTTACTGACTTGTCTTGTCAAGAGTACAGGTGACGGTCAGATCGGTGACGTCTGTTGTGAATTCTGTGTTCATTATTTGATTGCTGTTATTCTGTGCGTCTATGTCTAAAGATCAGTTGTGTTTCGCATGGGTTCCTTAATTTTACCCTAAACTTAGAAATGGAGAAAGACATGGTGCTAGATATAAAAAAAACAAGCCATCTGGGGCGAGAAATATTGCGGAAAACTTGAGACATTCTTTCGCTAGAAGCAGCAAACATGCTTGCTGTTATATTATCCGTGCATATGTAAATCTGCAGTTTGCCTTACGTCTCTTACCTTCTTTTATACATGTGTCTTATGCGAAATCTCTGATGAGTCAGAGTGACCCTGATGACATCGAGTCGTTTCTGATATATATATATATATATGCGTGCATACATACATGGTTGAATGCATACATAT
>NC_069002.1:18834694-18835008 GCF_001194135.2 Octopus bimaculoides
TGTATGTAATTGCAGCCAATAACTCGGGTTTCTTTTATTGCGCCTGGTCGCAGTTCATTGATTTTCCTTCGGTATTTGGCAGTGGTCTTAGAGGTGCCCTGTCTCAAAAAATATCATTTGTAGCAGACGTTCTCTCGACATCGTTCATATGCGCCTGCCTCGGGCTCAGAACTTACAGACTGAGTTGTTATCTATAATCATAAAAATTGAAATAATTCATATTCAAAATTGAAATAATTCATATTCAAAATTGAAATAATTCATATTCAAAATTGAAATAATTCATATTCAAAATTGAAATAATTCATATTCAA
>NC_069002.1:18835604-18837739 GCF_001194135.2 Octopus bimaculoides
CCCTGATGACATCGAGTCGTTTCTGATATATATATATATATATGCGTGCATACATACATGGTTGAATGCATACATATATTCGTACGCACATGCATACATAGATATATACATACATGCGTGCATACTTACATACACACACATATTTTTGGGTTCCTGGTTTGTATGATTTTGCACTACTAATTAATTCCCTGTTGATAGTATAATCTTTGTTTCTGTCTTTAATAGACCAGATTAACCTAGATTAACTTGTTTGGAATTTTAATTTTTATCTCTAAATGAATTTAAGATATTAGCTGGTCTGTTTTTGAAAATTAGTGCAGTCGTACTGATGTAAAAGTATTAATTTCTCTCAGATGTAACATTACATCTATATATGACATTTTTAGTTTTACATTTAGCATTCACATAGTAGGAGTCCAGTTTAGAACAATTGCAGAGATGATTTATTATATTTCTCACAGATTTGGTATTAATTTGATCATTAATGATAAAATCAAATTCATTTCTTCTAAGTTCTTTATTACTATTTACTCTTTCATATAACGTTATATCGTTCAATTTCTAGCTGAATTTTTATTCGATTCTATGTTATTAACCATATCCAATTGGGTTGTTTCCCTTTGTGTAACTTCTAAATTCTTAGCTTTTTCTTCCATTAAAGTTTTATTCTCTTTTTATTCCGTTTGACATTATTGTTCTGAATATTCATTTTGCTACTTATGGTTAGAATAGCTTTTCCGAAACTTCAATACGACTTTCACGCCATGAGTTGCTAATACCTGTGGTATGCTTCTACCACAAGTACAAGCTATGCAGATCCCATGTGTATCAGAAAATCGACGATACTCATGATTTATAAGAAAATACCCCTCCACTGCACCGTGTAATGTGGAAAAACTACAACTCGCCCATTTACCAGATGGAACAATTAACCACAGAGCACCTCTTGAGCTACAATTCTGATCACAATCCTGATGCTCACACCAGCCCTTTGAAGAAGTAGGTATTCTTCCATTTCAATCTATATTTAGGTTAGCGTTTATTTTATCTTAAATTTTTTTTAGCTGTATTTATTATTAAAAGAATATTAGTTTTTATTAGAGATTATTTTATCTTCATACCTACTAAAAGTTCGAGAATTTCTAACTCGGTTACCAACAATTTCCATAATAATTTATTGGATTATTTTCTCTATTAAAATTCACTACTCTCGTTATTTTATTAACTTCTATATTTGATTTTAAATTTCTGTTACATGTCAATAGAGTTATTTGTAGTACTAGATCTTAGATTTGCGTAATTAAAAGTGTTGTTTGAATTAGGTTCGTTATTCGTCTTATTAACCTTTATTTTATCTTTGTATCCCGCTTTCCTAAGTGCTAAGTTATAGTAGTCTTTACTTAGTTTGAAAATACTCGCATTGGCTGATAAGTTAGTTATTATTGTCGAAATGTTCTTTATTAGTGGGTGTTTTACGGATTTGGGACGATTACTTCTAATGCTTATATATTTTATACATGTTATGCTTTCATTAGATTTATGAAACGTTTATATATCGATTTGTTGATACCTAACAAAATATCTAAGAAATTAATAGAGTTATGTTAATTTTCTACCGTTATTCATTGTCCTGTATATTTAAAGAATTTAAAATATTTCTTTCTATATTTTTCTTACATTCTACTAGAGGTGTTTACAATTGTAAAAAGGGAATAATCCATATATAGACCTCCTGCTATTTCAGGGAATTCCCTATTTGGACAAAATGAAATATAAATTCCTACCAAATCTGTGATCTGCGCCGAATCCGTAGAACCCATTGTTATGTCAAACATATCGGCCCTGTCTTTTCTAATCCAATTTTTATTCTCAAATTAAGGTGGCGATCTGGCAGAAAAGTTAGCACGCCGGGCGAAATTCTTAGTGGTATTTCCTCTGTCTTTATGCTATGAGTTCAATTTATGGGCAGATCATAGTCAATCCCCACTGACAAAGACTCTAAATATAGATACACACGCACACACACGCACACACAAACATATTTATAAACATACGCACACACACATACACACACTCATACATACACGTAACACACACGTATATATATTTATATATATATGTATATATATATATAT
>NC_069002.1:18837860-18839183 GCF_001194135.2 Octopus bimaculoides
TATATATACATATATATATACAAACAGCACATCGATAGATGTAGATAGATATAACAATATAACAAATGAATTTTAGTAGATGTATTGAACACTATTTTTCACATGGACGGAGATAGAGTAAGTGTTTGTGTAAGTATATGTATGTGAGGTGAAGTGAGTTTGGGTGTATGGATATGGAATCACTCACACGCGAATTGTAGTTTCGCTGGTATGAATATCAATTAACTAAAGAATTGTCTAAATGAATTCTCTTTGGTTTAATTCAGTAAGAACATCTATTATCTAGAATTGTTTGTAATCATTTTGTTACATATAAACCAACTACAGAATATATTAACTCGAAATAAGCAATTTACAGCCTCTCTTGTTGCAGCCTATATTCTAATCATTTCATCAAATAGTCTCTACTGAAATTACTATTATCTTCAGTCGTGGACCTATTAATATTATGTCCATATTTCCACCGTTGAAGTTAATTATATTATGATCTGGCGAATTGGATGAATGTTTAAATCGTTGGATAGATTGCGTTGCGATAGTCATTCCCTTCCCTCCAGGTTCAAAACCACCGAGGTCATCTTTATCTTTCATCATTTCGGCGTCGATAAAAAAGTAGACCAGTCTTGTACTGGGGGAAGATTATTATTTCTGGTATTCTGTACCTTTCTGTCAGTCTATATTCTGGAATAATTTGTCTGTGATCATATTTGATGACACTTTTAACCCCTCCCGGGGTTAAAAAATCAGTCAAAACATACAATATGTGACGATGGCATACCTACAACACCTTCAACGAGTTGGGAGTCCAAGACAAAGCAAAGTTCCTAATATATAGTTATCTCGCGAGGAAATTAAAATCTTACAGAAATTGTTCGCAATATCAAGTTTCCTACCTCTTTCATTTTATTAGCCAAAATAAAATTGATTGGTTATTCTGTGCTGTAAAACACGATTCACGAGAAAATAGCAACTAATTTCGTACAATAGTGATAATATGATTTTTGATTCTTTTCTTCCTTTTAAGATTCTGAATAAAGTGATTTTTTTTCACACGCTTCATACCATTATATATATATATGTGTGTGTGTGTGTGTGTATGCAAACACACACACACACACGAGCAAGCACATAAACGGAAAACAAGGTGGAAAAAATAATACTCAAATACTGAAGGTAGAGTAATATGTTTTTTTTATAGTAAACCTGCAAAAACATCAGAAGAAGTGTTAGTGAGTGTCACGTTCCCGTTTGTCGGACAGTTATGATCAAGATACAACTTAAATAAAAAAAAGTATGTGTGTGGGTATATATATATATATATAT
>NC_069002.1:18839303-18839730 GCF_001194135.2 Octopus bimaculoides
CTTGCATATCTTTAATGACTATGTCTGGTCGATTAGCCATCATTATCATCATTATTATTATTATTATTATTATTATTATTATTATTATTATTATTATTATTATTATTATTACTCCTTCGTAACACAGTGTAGGTAAAAATGCACCGGAGTCTTTAGTCATCTGTCAAGTCACAACAAGGACCTCAGACAGATAATACTGTGCGTTGTGCCCAATAAGGCTGCTTTTTGAAAGGCATCATTCTTGCATGGGATTTCCAGTTGTTTTAAGAAGTTTTAAAATTTCAATGGGATCGAGCCCAACGCTGCGATCACCACTGGTATCACTTTTACATTTCCATACAGTCTTGCCATTTCCACTTTCAATTCGGAGTAATTGGTGATTTTTTTCAACCTCTTTACTCACAACATTCATGTCATTTGGTATGGC
>NC_069002.1:18839740-18841773 GCF_001194135.2 Octopus bimaculoides
TTTTTCAACCTCTTTACTCACAACATTCATGTCATTTGGTATGGCTACATCAATGATCTGACAGTATTTGTCTCTCTTATTCAATAGGACAATATCCGGCCGACGGTGTTCAATTACTCAATCTGTCTGAAAATCATAGCCCCAGAGTATCGTTACTTTTTCACCCTCCTACATAACTTTACTTGGTACATGCTCATACCAGTTCTCTGTTACTTCATATTGGTGTTTACAGCATTAGAGTCAATAAGGATACACACACACTTTATCGTGGCGGTGCTTGTATTCCTTTTGTGCTAAGCTCTCACATCCATTTACCAAGTGGGTAACATTTTTCACACTCTTTCCACAGAGTCTGTATTTCTGGCTATCAGAAGTTTTATAGATGTTATACTTCACTGAATTGGTAGCGACAGCTTGGCTTTGTGCAGCAATAATCAGGCTTTCGGTGTTACGCTTCAAATCACCTCGCTCAAGCCATGCCTACGATGATGTATTATCCTTAACATCCTGTGTACTCCTTTCAAACTGTCCATGTCTTCTCCTCGGCTCTTCCTTGCCCATCATTTCATCTGCCTTTACACCCATATCTTTCGTGGCATATTGATAATTATTTATCAGATACTCGGCAAGCGTTCTTCTTTCATTCCTTATACAATTATTATTATTATTATTATTATCATTATTATTATTATTATTATTATTATTATTATTATTATTATTATTATTATTATTATTATTATTATTATTATTATTATTATTATTATTACTATTATTATTATTATTATTATTATTATTAATTAGACTCTGTCGTATCCAATTTAGTTCCTCGACAGAAAAGATTACGACTGGAAATGTTTAATATTGCTTTGTTTCTCTCAACGGAGACACCAAACTTCACCGATCATTTAGAACTATTTGTTAGATGTCTTGACGGAATAAAACCATTTCATTTACGTATTGCGGTTGTTATGGGATTTCTTACTATTGTCCAGCAACGATTTGATTGCTTCATGTGTATGTGTTTTATATCTGTGTCTGTATGTGCATGTCTATGTGATTGCCTGGTTTTGTCTGTGTGATTTTGTGGTTGTGTATGTATGTGTGGGTATTATGATATGTGTGTGTGTGAGTGTGCGTGTGTGTGTATATGTGTGTACGCGCACACATGTGTATGTGCGCACACATGTGTCTGTGCTCAAACCAATTTGAAGGTGAAGCTTTATATCGCATTGCATCGGTTTCCTAACGCGTCTTTCAAATCATTTTTTTCATATCTTTCATTATATATACACACGCATACTTATAAATATATGCATCACATATAAAATACACATATACATATGGATGGATGTGTGCATATATGACTGCTAAGATATTCATTTATAACTATAAATGCTTTGAATATTTCTGGAACAAAAACCCTACAAATTATAAAAATAGAATAGTCTGATTGTTACTATTTTTACCTGGTTTTTCAAAATTTCAGGTTAGAACATTTTTTTTTTACATGAAATTTACGAAGAAAAAGTGTCAATATGTGATGTCGCTACCTTGTAGCGTTTCGATGTAGAATTGTTTTGTGTTACTATAGCATTCAATCATATGCATGCAACTTAGATCTGTTATTAATTCGCGGATTGTATTTGTTAATTAAAATAGTTTTTTAATTCTCAAATTCTCCAATGTTTCTTTCTGTAGTTTCAGTGGAAACTTCGATATCATGAATATGGTAATTTCATCGGTGTTGTTCGAGGGAAAATGTCTTACACTTACACACACATACATACATACATACATACATACATACATACCGATCAATTCAGAAATGTAACCGCACGTGGACTATTGGCGAATTTTCCTTACTTTTCTTTCTTTCTGTTTGGACTTTCTGACACAGAGCTATTCTAGAAACTTAAACACCAAATCCCCCCCAACTTCACCGAGCATAAAATTAATATATTTCTTGTGCACGTCCTCACGTTCATGTTTTCCCCTTTTCTCTGTATATATATATATATATATATATATATGTG
>NC_069002.1:18841816-18844136 GCF_001194135.2 Octopus bimaculoides
TGTGTGTGTGTGTGTGTGTGTGTGTGTGTGTGTGTGTGTGTGTGTGTGTGTGTGTGTGTGTACATATGAGTGGATGTTTGTGTGTGTTTGTGTATTATCCATATCTGCTCAAGTGTATCTCAGTAGCTATTTATAAACTCAATAAATCACTAGTCCTCCAATCTAACCACTCAAACAGTGTAAGAAGAATTTTGAATGTAAAGTAGAATTCTGATTTAGGTACGATTTACATGGAGCACCGTCTCCAGTACTTAACTGGTACTTTAAATTTATCGACTCCAGAGGTATGAACAAAAAAGTTAACGCAAGTGAGATTTGGACTGAGAACGTAAAGAACTGGAAGAAATGCGTCTGAGAATGTTGACCGACGCTCCATCACTTTGGACAGATCGCCGACCTCAATTTGGATCATAAAATGACAAACCTCATTTCTTAATTTAAAATACATTATCGACATAATTTAGCCTCAGTCTAAATGCTTTCTAATCTAATTAGCGCAAACTTGCCTCTCTGTATTTATAGGAAATTTATATTTACGAATAATAATATAATTTATTCATTGTTAACATTTATTGTTAAGGATTAGAAATTTACAAATTGGATCTCAATTGAAAACTAAGATTGTTTCAGCTTCTAAAATATTGATTAATTTTCTCCTCGTTGCTAATAACAGGACTCGTTTATATTCATGAATTATATTTAAAAATGATAATTACATTAATACGATTAAACACTACATATAACATTATATTTTGGTTTCCAACCATACCTTTGAAAATTTCTTAATTTTGTATGTCAGTGTATGCATGTTATATAACTTTATATATGCTTATTAATATACTAACAGAGATACATATATAGTTTTATTTATATATAAAATAGCAACGTTTTCTTATTTTAACGTTGAGAAATATTTGTAGAAGCTTTTGTACTTTAACTACTCTCCGAGAAACTAAATAGAAATCGTTTTTTACTTGTTATAATTTTTCCGAAGAACTTTTGTTTATTTTGGATTTAAAACTAAACAAAGGCTTACGAATGAGAAAAGGTGACAAACATGTGAACAGGGCGTGGTCTGATCGTGATTAAACTAATCATCTTGCTCTCACTGCTCATTAAATATATGGTGTGCTTGGCTTGGTAACATCTCTTGAAAATCCTAAAATGACGCCTATTTCTTAAAGCAAAGAAGAGTGGGTATAAACCGCCATTGAAGATGCAAGCCACTCGTGAAACTCTTACAATGATTGTAAACCAGTGATCATTAATTTCAATTACTTTGGGTTGTATGTCGTTGAGAGTAAAATATATTTTATGATCTGCTGGGGAAAAGCTCTTGGAATGACAATAACAAGATTCACGAAATCTGAAAACCAGCATTTTTAAAGTCATGAAGACTGCCCTTCTTCAAGGCATACGTAAATAGCCTTTCCTGTAATGCTTACAAAGCCAAAACTATGAAGAAGGAGCGTCAAGATAGCCACAACGGTACGTACGCCAGTCGGGGTATGGGAGTTCAAAACATTTCATGGCGAGGTTCAAGACCAAAGAAGAGTTTTATGAATTGTTGTTCCTCAATGCAAGGAAAGCTTTGTAGCTCACGGCTGTTGCGTTGTACATCAGATTATGTCAGACGTTGTATTTTGGAGACTTATACATCCTTATACGTTATAAATATCAGTAAACAACGGTGAATTCAACAGAAGTAGCAAAAGTGAAAGTGGGGGTGTAGTTGGCATGTCGGGGTGAAACTCATCCGTTGAGCAAGTGGGAGGGGGAAGAAAAAAAGAAGTAGCAATTATAGGAAGAGGAGGCAAAGACCAAACAATATATAAATTCAAGTATAAAGGGGTTTTTATTGGCTCCACCATCGCCATCATTGATTCACTGCATATTATACATATATACTCCACCCAGACTTAGTGATTCTCTCAAATTCTACAAGACAGGTGACCATGAGGGAAGTGACTGTACCGTGGAAGGTACACCTACAGGAAGCTCGTTAGATGAAGCTTGCCAAAACTTTAATTTCGTAATATATTTCCATTTTCAAATTATCAAAAAGTACGACAGAACCAATTGAATACGCTAAAATTGTTATACACACACACACGCCCCCCCCACACACGCACACACATACACACACATATACATACTCATATACACATATATATATATACATACATAGAGAGATATATATCCATTAAAAATCATACATGCATATGTGTACAGACGTAACTATCACTTTCTCGTATCTCTCTCTCTCTCTCTCTCTCTCTCTCTCTATATATATATATATATATATATATATATATATATA
>NC_069002.1:18844870-18848362 GCF_001194135.2 Octopus bimaculoides
ACGTCATCAGTTGTCTCTCTTGTTATCACTCTCTCTCTCTCTCTCTCTCTTTCTGAAACGCACGCACACAAACGCACACACACGCACACACACGCACACACACACATAAACGCGCGCGCATATATATATATATATATATATATATATATTTATATAAATATATGTATATTTGAATGTATGTATGCTTATTTGCACATATATATATGCGCACACACACTAATATATGTTTATGAATATATGTGTGTGCGTGTGTAATATGTGCTGTTGTGCTCTCGGATGAGTTGATGAAAGAGTAACTTCTGAACACATGTAAAAGAATTTATTTATTGCCCTGAAGTTGTATTTCACACTGCTGCCGCTTTGAATTTCTATTAACTTCACATTCTAAAGAACTTACCAGCATACAGGAGTATACAAGCATACAGGAGTACATCAAATACATCCACCTTACGATAGCACTAAAACTCAAGAGAGAAACAGACATTTGCCTTACATCCTACAAGTATCCACACATATTATGTGACAAAGCGGCGAGCTGGCAGAAACGTTAGCACGCCGGGCGAAATGCTTGGCGGTATTTCGTCTGCCGCTACGTTCTGAGTTCAAATTCCGCCGAGGTCGACTTTGCCTTTCTTCCTTTCGGGGTCGATTAAATAAGTACCAGTTACGCACTGGGGTCGATATAATCGACTTAATCCGTTTATCTGTCTTTGTTTGTCCCCTATGTGTGTAGCCCCTTGTGGGTAGTAAAGAAATAACACATATTATGTAACTCTTAGTCATACTAATCACAAAAGAACTTCCCATAACTTTATCGTCAATTCTCTCGTAACATGTCCTAATCTGCCACTCTAAATGTCAACACTTTCCACTCACGGTCCTAAATAGATAAAGGAGACCCCAAAACTAGAAACCAGTTAAATTTTCCCTCGGTTACATAGAAGCACAAACACAGTAAATTTCACTTATGTCGCCATACAGTCTTCGCCATACACAATACATTCGCAGAACATCGAAGTAAATTCAATCTCTGCCTTAACCATCACTTACACCTCCTTTAAATCATTTGCAGGATATATGTCACAAACCTCTCTAATTATATCCGATATTCGAAAGACTTCTATATTCCCAATTCCATCACATGGAATATTTTAAAGAGAAAGATTCCTTACACTGAATGCACGAAATTCTGTTTTATAAACATCTCTGATAACACAAACCATCCTTTAACAACCGAGTCTAGTTCATTATGCAGACACATAACATTCAGTCTCCAGAAATATCAGATACACCATTAAAGCACAATTCTGGAAGCAATGAGAAGGCATGAATCGTTCTGGAGAAAATCCTGGAGTGAAGAGAAGCTTAAGCTCGATGACTGGAAGTAATTTTAGTCCCTGCATTACACCCAAGACATACTCGCAGCATCGATAGAAAAAATTTAGGAAGGAAAAATACCAGCAAGTGATTTCGAGTTTTGGATACTGGTACAAGAAGCTAATCTTCTACTGGTTGTATCTCATCAACCTGTCCATGGGAATAGTAGTATACCACGCTGGTTAACTTTGACAGGGTCACAACTGATCTCCAAAAGCAGAAACATTCATATAACAAAACCTGCCGGAAAATTGCTTCCCAGAGCTTAATGTATAAAATATATAAAGCACGTCTAATTCTCCGAGACCATAGTCACAGTAATAACATCATCGCAGTAGAACAAGCAGCTTGGAAGAAGGGCGTCTCGGGATGTGGTGAGCCACTGTTAATAAACAAAACTGTAATGTCAGAGTTGCAGGAGCATAGAAGGAACCTGGTTTCAATGTGGCTGGGCTAGAAGAAAGATTTTGATTCTGTCCCCCACTCGTAGATGCTAGAAGTCTTTCGACTTGCTAAAATTCCAGAGAACATAGTCAAAACCATAGCTGACTTGATATCATCCTAAACCCCCGTTTTGAAGCTGAATACAAGGAGTGATTGTATTATCTCTGATAAAATAGAGCATAGCAGAAGTATATTCCAAGAAGACAGCCTCTCCGTGATATTGTTTATATTTTCAGTAAACACCTTCTCAATAGTGTTGAGGAAATCTGAAGGAGACAAAATTACTCAAATTACACACTACACCTTTGTGGATAACTTGAAGCTGTATACCAGGAATATGCATGATATGAAAAAGAGCCTGGAACTGGTGGCGTAGATCGTTAAGACCTGAAATGCAAACAAAGAATGGGGATGCTTAACATCAGTCCAAACTGATCCGAATGTCATATCTCTTAAGCAACATTTTTAAACCACAAAATGTCGAAGCGCATCCCTTGACCACTCTGCATACACGAAGCAAATGATATTACGAGACTGGGAAAACAGCCCCTCAGGAAATATTCCTACTCTGATGATCTTCAACACATGCCCACAGAAGCTGCATGACTCAAGCGCAACATATCAGATGAAAAGATGAGCGTATATCAGCAGAAGACGATGCATGGATACGCTAGCAGACAGCTTGGGGATGACAGCAATCAATCGTGTAACAAAAACTGAAACACTAACTCACTCTCAATGGTGGTATGCTTTAGCAATACAGGAACAGGTAACGGCAAACAAAATCCTAATGCACAACAGAGACAGAGACGGAGGAAAAACACCAAGCGTGCTAACAGATGCAGAGTTTGGGATATTAACACTGATATCACCCACATCATAAGCACTTATCTGAAAATGTTATCGCGTTATTACTTGCTGAGAAGGCATAGTGTTGTAGAGAAGACACTCTACAATGAGATTCATGGGAAAGATTACTCTGAGGCCAAAGAAATAAGTACCTACAGTAGAAGCCATAACCACTCATAATACGAAAGCGTACTGGTGGAATGTCTCAGTGAAAACCCATATAAAATATAAACATAACAGACCAGACATAGTGATTGGGACATGGAAGAGAAACTGTATAGAGTAGTGGAAATCTGTACCCTTGCGGATGTCAGCATAAAGCTAAAGATCAGCGAAAAATAAAATGCCTGCACTGAACCACTGGGAAGTTAATGGCTACTCAACTCGGATTACAAGTCTACGTTTATGCATAGAATTATTAGGGTACTAGGATTTGTAACAAACTGTCGAATCGCTACTCTTCAGAGATTATACTTTTCGAAACCAGAAAAGACAAAGCTACTTAGAAACTCAATGAAACTGTTAAAATTTGTAAAACTATCAAAAAATTATAGCATTTAAGTATGCATGCAACTATATATGCATGAGTAAATAAGCATCAAGCAAAATATAGAAATCTGTAGATGCACTGAATCAACTGTTGCATATATATACACAAACATGCACCAATACCTTGATTATGTTTTTAAAATTCCTGTGAAGCAGTCTTGGATGTAAGCTAGAAACAGCTCTTTCTCTATTAGCAATAAATATATATACACACACGCACGTGCACACAAACACACACGCACACACACACACACACAAACACACATCACACAC
>NC_069002.1:18848372-18852934 GCF_001194135.2 Octopus bimaculoides
CGCATACACACACATGCATACACACACACACACACACACACACACACACACACATATGTAACAATGTAAGATCAATATCACACGCTTAATGTAATGAAGGTTTAAAATAACGATGACTCAATTTCAAGTAATATCTTACATAAACGCAGAATCTGGTCTAGGAAGCTTTTAATCTTGTCCATCATTTCTACAATTATGTTTAATGTCATTCTAACAATAGTACTTATCGTATTTCGTATTTTACTGTTTCCACCTCCTTAACTGCCGAAATCATATTCATGTTGCGTATATTGTGTTACATATATATATATATACATACAATTGCTTTCATTTCATGATCCGGTTTGTTGTAAAGTATATGTAAACACTACAGGTTCAACGGTGTGTGGAAGAGGTATTCTCGTGTCTGGTTGGTAGATATTTATATGAAAGGATATAAGTGATACATTGACAATAGCCGGTGGGTATTTAACTAGCTCAGACTCAGTGAAACGATAAACGAAATTGTTTGAAGAATAAAAAGTGTTAATGAAGTAATGTCATAACATGTGTATGCCTCTCTGTGTGTGTGTGTGTGTGTGTGTGTGTGTGTGCATGCGTGTCGAATTGTTTCGAATGACTGAGAGGAAAGTGTTGAATACATGCTGTAGATTTAAATAGTCTATTGAAACGTAAGACTCAATCCTTGACCTGATTTTCAATAAACTATACCTACACGTATACACACACACACACACACACACACACACACACACACACACACACACACACACACACACATACACACTTACACACACGTATGCATGCCAATGACGTGAATTATTTCACGATTGATTTCGACTTGCTAGTTTGGAGTCCAGATACGATGTTTTGGTGAGGCGTCTGTACAATGAGTCATGTAGCACATCAGAGAATGAAATTGAAACAAACTGCCACAGACAACGAAATGGTCTCTAGTGGTCTCTTAGAAATCTTCTTGGCAATTCTCCTCCTTCGCCAGTTCAAATTGTATTTCCATCATTTTGCTCCGTCGTTGGTGTCTCGAGACAGTGGTTGGTCTTGTTCTGTTTTGGCTCTCCTATTTGATTTATCTCATTTTGATTCAATCAAAAATAATATCACTTGTTAAAATATATTTTAATTAAAAAGACATTTTATTAAAAATTATCGCCTTTATTCTATGCTTGAACATCATCTTTGCTCACAACCCACAAATGTCTCACCCTGATAAGCCGGGGCCAAAAAAATAAGAACCTAAAGAAGAAGCCATAACCACTAAAAATACGAAAGCGTACTGATAGAATGTATCAGTGAAAAGCCATATAAAATGTAAACATAACAGACCAGACATAGTGATTGGGACATGGAAGAGAAACTGTACAGAGTAGTGGAAATCTGTACCCTTGCGGATGTCAGCATAAAGCTAAAGATCAGCGAAAAATAAAATGCTTGCACTGAACTACTGAGAAGTTAATGGTTACTCAACTCGGATTACATGTCTACGTTTATGCATAGAATTATTAGGGTACTAGGATTTGTAACAAACTGTCGAATCACTAGCCTTGTGAGATTATACTTCTCGAAACCAGAAAAGTCAAAGCTACTTAGAAACTCAATGGAACTGTTAAAATTTGTAAAACTATCAAAAAATTATAGCATTTAAGTATGCATGCAACTATATATGCATGAGTAAATAAGCATCAAGCAAAATATAGAAATCTGTAGATGCACTGAATCAACTGTTGCATATATATACACAAACATGCACCAATACCTTGATGATGTTTTTAAAATTCCGGTGAAGCAGTCTTGGATGTAAGCTAGAAACAGCTCTTTCTCTATTAGCAATAAATATATATACACACACGCACATGCACGCACACACACACGCACACACACACACACACAAACACACATCACACACCACACACACACACACTCTCACACACACACACGCATACACACACATGCATACACACACACACACACACACATGTAACAATGTAAGATCAATATCACACGCTTAATGTAATGAAGGTTTAAAATAACGATGACTCAATTTCAAGTAATATCTTACATAAACGCAGAATCTGGTCTAGGAAGCTTTTAATCTTGTCTATCATTTCTACAATTATGTTTAATGTCATTCTAACAATAATACTTATCGTATTTCGTATTTTACTGTTTCGCCTTTCTTAACTGCCGAAATCTTATTCATGTTGCGTATATTGTGTTACATATATATATATATACATACAATTGCTTTCATTTCATGATCCGGTTTGTTGTAAAGTATATGCAAACACTACAGGTTCAACGGTGTGTGGAAGAGGTATTCTCGTGTCTGGTTGGTAGATATTTATATGAAAGGATATAAGTGATACATTGACAATAGCCGGTGGGTATTTAACTAGCTCAGACTCAGTGAAACGATAAACGAATTTGTTTGAATAAAAGGTTTTAGTGACGTAATGTCATAACATGTGCGTGTCTCTATGTGTGTGTGTTTGTGTGTGTGTGTGTGCGTGTGTGTGTGCACGCGCGCGCGTTGAATTGTTTCCAATGACTGATAGGAAAGTGTTGAGTTGAATACATGCTGTAGATTAAATGGTCTATTGAAACGTAAGACTCAATCCTTGACCTGATTTTCAATAAACTATACCTACACGTTCCATCATTTTGCTCCGTCTTTGGGGTCTTGAGTCAGAGGTTGGTCTTGTTCTGTTTGGGATCTCCTATTTGATTTTAACTCATTTTTATTCAATCAAAAATGATACCACTTGTTAAAATATATTTTAATTAAAAAGACATTTTATTAAAAATTGTCACCTTTATTTTATGCTTGAACATCATCTTTGCTCACAACCCACACATTTCTCTCCTCTCTGCCTTTCCGTGACTCAATGGTTGCCTGGCTGTCTCTCTCCCTCTCTAGTTACCATGTTTCCATTGAGATCACTTCTATTTATTTTTCTTACTCCTATCATTAAATGTATTTTCACTTGCACTCTTTCTCACTCCTCACTTCCGCTCACAAGACAATCTAACTCCCATCAAACGATCACAAGTATTCAATATATATTCATATTTCATAATTTTACAAAAAAACGATGTTTAATATTTATTTCGATATTCATTTCCCTTTTATAAAATGATTTCTCTGTTTATTCATATTACCCTGTTTTTGAATTAAAACATATTTCCGTAATAACTTCGTTTCTTTTCAATGTGTTAAGATTCTAAATTATTTTTTAGTTCCTTCATGACTAATTTTTCTTTCTTTCTTTTACAACTTTCGTAATGATTGCCAAAAGGAACGCAAATGCCATTTACTGGAGGATGGACGTTTGGCACTTATGTATCACCAGAAACAGGTCGAGCCGTTGTGGTTGTCAAGGTAAATTAAAAGCACGAAAATTGTTTCGGAGAAAAGCGAAGCTGCACTACTAAATGCGCAACGAGCGTTAAATTTGCAATTTACATTCCTGTACATCTGTGCGAAGATAAAAAATATATTTTTTTAAAATAACATTGTTGAGTGTTTTTATATATAAATTTTGTTGAACGTGTGCGTGTGTGTGTGTGTGCATACATATATGTGTGTGCGTATATCTGTTTGTAGGGCGGTGTGTACGCGTGTACTGGATTCTTTAGGTTTTGTTGTTGACAGTTTTTTTTGCCAGTGCATCGCACAGTCATATATATTAATTGTATAAATAAATAAATAAATATATATGTATATGTATATATATATATATATATGTGTGTGTGTGTGTGTGTGTGTGTGTATACGCACACACACTGGGAGCTATGCAGCTATTGTGCTGTTTCTGACACAAATATAGTTTAGCAGCTTTCAGTTAGTGTTGCTGTTGCTGCTACTGCTAACCCGACTATCTGATTTAATCTTTTTCCATTTATGGGGAGGCGCCAACCCATTTCAATGGAGAAAACAGAGCTCACTCTTTCTTGTGAAGTTTAAAATAAATTAAAAATAAAAACCAGTTCTCTCTCTTGCGACAACCATTTGAAAAACATAGAAGTTTATAATAAAGTTGGCATTTTTGTTGGCAAGATACGAAATATATTTCCTTAACATATATCATGGACATAAGACAACAACCCCTGGTATCTGATTCAGTAACTTCTACTATAGCCCTGGGCTGATCAATGTTTTGTAATTGGATAGGGGTGACTGAAAGAAGACTATCGTACATACATACGTACATACATACATTTGAATATATATAGAGAGAGAGATTGAGAGATAGACAGATAGATGGATTCAGTTCTATATTTAAGAGATGAGAAATTATGTAGGTTATTTACCTTATTTACATTATTTACATTTGAGGGATATTTGTCCTCATCTTGTTTGTTGTTAACACAACGTTTCGGCTGATATACCCGCCAAGCCTTCATCAAGTGTCTTGGGGAAATTTCCAGCCTGAGTTCTCAATCATAAGGTATTTTTCGATGTTATTATTATTATTATTATTATTATTATTATTATTATTATTATTATTATTATTATTATTATTATTATTATTATTATTATTATT
>NC_069002.1:18853102-18862595 GCF_001194135.2 Octopus bimaculoides
AATAATAATAATAATAATAATAATAATAATAATAATAATAATAATAATAATAATAATAATAATAATAATAATAATAATAATAATAACAACAACAACAACAACAACAACATGGAAGAATACCTTAGAAATGAGAACCCAGGTTCGAAATTTCCCCCAGACACCTGATGAAGACTGGAGGGTATATCAGCCGAAACGTTGTGTTAACAACAAACAAGATGAGGACAAATAACCGTTAAATGTAAATAAAGTAAATAATGTACATAGATGGATTGACAGACATGTATCTGTGTGTGTGTGTGTGTGTGTGTGTGTGTGTGTGTGTGTGTGTGTGTGTGTGTGTGTGTGTGTGTGTGTGTGTGTGTGTGTGTGTGTGTGTGTGTGTGTGTGTGTGTTTGTAAATGCCCCTCTCCAGTACGTGACAACAGGAGCAGGTTTGTTTAGTCCCTGTTACTCAGTTGACTGATGAAAGAGACAAACAGAATAAGTATCAGGCTTAAAAGACGTTAAGTTCTGGAGTCGATTCATTCGACTGAACCCTGCAAAAGGGCTGCGCTTCAATGATGGAAGGAAGGGAAAAAAATCAAAGATAAAAGAATGATATCCAGGGCATTTAATTAACACTCACTCTTCTATTTAATTACCAATCACTCATAATTAATAAACGATCACTCTTCTAATTAACTAACAATTACCCTTATAATCAATTAACAAACACTCTTGTAATTAATTAACAGTTACTCTTCTAATTAATTAACAATCACCCTTCTAATTAATTAACAAATACTCTTGTAATTAATTAACACTCATATTATTAAGTAAAAATTACTCTTCTAATTAATTGCAATCACTCTTATAACCTAGTCAACATCATTCCATGCGTCTTTTGTTTTTCTAAGAGAGTTTAGTTTGAGGCAGGTTTGGCTGTTACCATGTGATCTGCCATTTTGATCCTCTCTCATTGCTCATCTCTCTTTTACGTAATGTTGTTGTTTTTGTTATTGTTGTTGCCAAATGAAGGCAAACCGTGACTGTCTCTTGGTTTTCGGTGGTATCCATTACTACATTATCTAATCTGTGTTCTTTTGTTGTGTTAAGACAATGAAATATTATGTGGGGATAATTTGGCTACTATTTCTAGCAGGTTGAAGTACGACATTGAAGTTTTCTCTTTGTGATAAACATCATAATTTACATGGTCAACGCTTGATGTTGTCAATGAATTCAAACACAAAGGACAGAAATCTACGATGTTGTTTCTAACGCCAGCTGCTCCTTTTCCGCTTAACCTCATAATCCTTTCTGTTATCAACACAAGGACTGAAATTCGCGGAAGGGGGTTAGTCAATTACATCGAATCCAGTAACTAGCTAGTACTATTTCATCGACCCCCAAAAGATGAAATAAAGTCTACCTCAGGGGAATTTGAACTAAGAACGTAAAACCGGATGAAATACCTTTGTCATATTTGTTCTCTGCGCTAACGACTCTGTCAGTGTGTCGCCTTTATCTCCCTAATAATCCCTTCTACTATAAGTACAAGGCTTGAAATTTTTGAGGAAGGGACTAGTCTGTTACATCGACCCCAAAAGGATGAAAGGCAAAGTCGACCTCTGCGGAATTTGTACTCAGAACGTAACGACTGCCGAAATGCCGCTAAGCATTTTGTCCAGCGTGCTAACGATTCTGCCAGCTCACCGGCGTCTTTATCTCCCTAATAATGCTCTTCGGATGGTAATCGAAGATTAAAATCCCGTCGCGTTTCTTCCATTTGTGTGGGTTACGAATTTAAATCACACCACACCTTCCAGCATCAACGTAAATTCCCTAACTCACGTTTCTTTCTCAGGATCGGTGGCGCTGTGAGGAGGACGTGCAGGACCGCCAAAGCAACAACCACTTCTATTCTATCTTTGTACAAAAAAACAATTGCCAAGATATTTCTGAATTATTTTAAACAGAAAAAATCGCCTACAAATTATGTTTTCTTAAACTCAATCTTCATTTCCTTATTTCTGTCTCACATTCATTACTTTCAAACCTTGACACTGACAAATTATACATTTCTCTCCCCCCCCCTCTCACTCCATCTCCCTCTTTTTTCTTTATTCCTTCCTTCCGTCCTTCCTCCGTTTTCTTCGGCTGTTTGTACTTGTGCCTCTGTTTTTATCAGTTCCTAGGAATTTCTCTGTGATTTCGAGCTTATTGTTCCCTTTTATCTTTCCATTGTATCTGCCACATTTTCACTAACACATACCTCCCACTTAACGCTCATCCCCTCCTAGATCTCTCTCTCTCTCTCTCTCGCACGCACACACACACACACACACACACACACACACACACACACACACACACACACACACACACTAACCGTATGACGCTGTCTCATTTCGTATTCCACATCTGGCCTTTCTTCCATTGTGCACCATTCTTTCTTGCTTTTTTTTCTCAAATTTATTTCTTCGTTGTCTTTTCTGTTTCTCTTTCTACCTCTTTCCCCTCCCTCTCTCTCCCATAAATAACTCACACAATGACCGACTCATGGAGAAAATATTCCTATATGCATATGCGCATGTGCGTGTGTATGTCTGTGTGTGAGTGAGTGTGTGCGTACGTGCGTGTATGTATGTGCGCGCCGTTCCATTCAATACTAGAAACCGTTTATAACAATGATATTATACGATGTGGTGCTGAAACAAGGAGGAGGTTTCGTTTCTTGTCTTGTTTTTCCCCTGTTATGTCCTGGTTACAGGTTTTATGGTGAAAGTTTCCCTTTCAAAGTAGAGTGGAAAATGCCTGGCAGAGTCTTCTCCTGTGACGCTAGAATTGTTATTTTTACAGCTCTTGACCACATGTGAACCAATTTCCAAAGGATTTTATTTAAGTTATAGGGAATAGGTTTATATACTTCACACACTATACCTCAACTTGCTCCTCAAGGTTGTAATCAATTAAAACTTCGCCAGTAATTAACTTGTAAAAAGGTTCATTAAAGTTAATGATGATTTTTTGAAGAAATATAAAAGCAGACAACTCTGTAAAGCAAATTACAGAAATAGAATAGGGGTAGACATTCAAGAGCGTGTCTAAGAAATGTTGCTTTGCATAAGACTGGTGGTTGTGAGTTGGTTGTAGAATTGAAGGTCATGTGTTGAGTGTGATGAAAAGTGGTGAGTGTTGGAGGGTAATGAGATGAAAAGTGTAAGAAGAGAAATTACAGCTGGTTAAGTGCAGTTCCATCTGATATCCACTGAGGATGTAGTTTTTAGAATGGTTTTAGGAGTGGTGAGTAACGGAAGTCATATGAAATTACCACGTCTTTCAACAAGATTTTACAAGTAATGCTGCCAGATACGTTGAAGGACTGGAGATAGATGTTAATCTCTGGATGAATGAAGTACACTGTAGATGGCCATATATTTTCCAACAGGACACAGAATCTTCCTACAAAGTCCCTGTAACTCAGAATGGATGTCTTTACGATCGTCTAATATCAAACTTGTGATTTTCAAACATGCCATATTTATATTCCTTCGAATACTACGTTTGCAGGGTTGTTGGAAGGAAGAGTAATCGACGTCATCACAATATCATAGCTTCTCTGAAAGCTGCCATTGTCCAGATGATATCCGAAATGTTTACGAAGCATTTAATGCAGGCATGCCAACGATTCCGGTCCCGCACTGGTGCATTCATCGCAGTTGAAGGCAGATTCAATGAATAATCACATTCAAAGCTTATCGGGAACATGAGTCCACATTTTTATTAAAACACATTTGGCATCTTCTAGATTAGACTGGCTTTATAAATTACCAAATATGTCCTCCAATACACCTCACCAAATTTATGCATATATGCACAAATATATACATACAAATATATATACACAAATATATACATAAAAATTATATATACCTAAATATATATTCATACAAATATACATACATATATATATATGTATATTTGTATCTATGTACATATGTATATACGAGGTGCCATCAAAAAGTTCCCGGACTAGTTCTGTAGCCCTTCAACTCAGTTGTGTGCGCAGTGAGAATTAGCAGTGACCTTCATGAGGCAGTGCACCGAGTGGCATCATTATGTTTATTTCGCAAGTTGAAAACTTTATGTTTTAGTCATTACATATATATGCTGTAGTTTGCGATTTTATTCTGGGAAAGGAACAAAGAGCCAACGTGAAATCTTGCGTTAAACTTGCTGCCTTTGTATTACACCAATGATACTATCCACTCCATCTAAATTGAAGACCAGCTACTGCTATAGCCTAGGGTTCAAAGGCCCACAGCTCTTCAATGCCTTGCCACAAAAATTAATAAATCTGCATAAGGTGAAAGTAGATGTCTTCAAAAAGGAACTCGACATCCTTCTCTTCACAATACCGGATGAACCAACAGCCCGACATGAGGTGGAGACGAGGGCAGCGGAATCGAATTCCCTTATACACCAAATAGGCTAACAGCTGGGACAAAGGCATATACAGGAATGGTGATGTGAAGCACCCCAGACTGAGGAAATCAGAAAGATTACAGTGGTGCTCCAGCATGACTGCAGCCGCATGGCTGAAACGAGTAAAATAGCATATATATATTTATGTATATGTATTTATGCATATATTTACATGCATTTATTTAGATCTATACATTTTTATTCTTTTAGTTGTTGTTTCAGTCTACGAACAGCAGCCTCCCTGGAGCATCACGTTGTTTATATTAAACTAATACCTTTATTAAGTTTTTCTATTTTTTTTCTGGAAGTTTATCTGTAATTGATTTAGCAGCTGTTGATATTCCTTGAGCACAATTTAGTACAGAGGGTTAATCCGGTATTTTGGTGAGGAGGTCAGACTACGTTTGCCTTTTTGTTACGATAGAGGTCGCTTTCATGTTCCTGATTGTTTTAGATAGGCATTTGAATACTTCATGGCCATTTCTAGCAGACAATTGCCATATAGTATCTATGCCTGTGATTTTAAAGGTGCTATGCGTGGAAGGTATGCAAGAACCTTTCAGTTCTTGCATTAAAATTTTCTTTCATGCTGAACTTTGGAACATGACCTTGCAGGATCTTCCATAGATAGATAAAAACATACTTCTCATTGCATACTTTAAGAGAATTGAGACGTAGAGCTTTGGAACTTACCCAGTAATGAAGGAAGTTATTTTATGAGCGAACGTTCTCTGTAATCTTTCAATTTCTTGTGAATAAATGTGTTTGGAAACCAAAGCTGGGAACAGTAATCTAGCCAACATTTCCTATGAGTAGTTTCTGGCTTTTCAATTTTGTGTTTAGTTTTATTTCTTCCTTTGGTCTCCTTACTTTTGTTATATTTTGTTAAAGGATGTTTCTGATAACCTGACATGGAACTTGCAACAAATCTCAATTACGAAAATGATCTGTGAATCCGCAACGTCCTCTGTTTACCCAGTCATCATCTCACTTTCTCTGATTTCTCATTATTTCTCCCCTCTCTCTTTCTCTTTTTCTGTCTTTATTGCATTTTTGTCATTGTAATATTTGAGCTTAAACGACCTCCCCTGAATCACCTGAGAAAAAATTCCCCTAAATATGTTTGGATCACGCAGTAATTTTGATTTATATATATCCTATGAAGTATTACCTTTTATATCCTCAAGGTACCTAATCATATATTTATTACGATTCCTTTTCCCACATGCAAACAAACTGATGCAAAATTTTGCTCTTGATGTTGTGAATATTGTTTAAACCGTTCCACTGTTTAGATTTCGTTTGAGATTTGGCGTCAAGAAACTCGGAATTACATTTTAAGTTTAAACTAGATACACATGTCCTTATGTCTTCAAGGTTACATATTAACTACGTAAGAAATATACGATAACAATTTATTAACATAGTTTTGTTACCAACTAAGAAACTCACGACATCATTTGTAAAGGAATCTATAATTTATTTCTATTTACAAAAGCAATATATTTATCGAATCAGCAATATATCGAATTACAGACGGGGGATAAATATTAATAACGATATGCCGGGAAAAACCAATGAAATTATTAATTTATTCAGATTATCATTATATTGAACTGGTTCTTTTCGTCTCTCTTACATCTCCCTCTCTCTCTCTGTCTGTCTCTCTCTCTGTCTGTCTCTCTCTCTGTCTGTCTCTCTCTCTGTCTGTCTCTCTCTCTGTCTGTCTCTCTCTCTGTCTGTCTCTCTCTCTGTCTGTCTCTCTCTCTGTCTGTCTCTCTCTCTGTCTGTCTCTCTCTCTGTCTGTATCTCTCTCTCTCTCTCTCTCTCTCTCGTATATGCATGCACACAGAGACACACACTGATACATACATACACGCATACATACAATATAAATTTTTAACCATTAATTTCGAAGCTACAATAAGAATTGTGAAATCTTCCCCTCTCCCACCTCAAACATACAGTAGGAGAGAGAGAGAGTAAATCTGGGATGCAAATCGGTGCGTGATATATCGATTCTATTGAGTTAGGATGCATCGCTTCAGGAGAATATTTACGAAGGTAGTTGCAATGGGTTTCGATCTACCGGTTTGGAGATCACTTGGATCCAGAGATTAATCAATAAACAAAAACACTTTCATGCTTTGATCCTGTATAGACAATTTATTGTTAAATATCGTGGTTACTGCTCCCGTCTGCATTTGCTGCACTTTGTTAATATGGTGACAAAACCTTTGCCAATTCAATTGCTCGGTCTTGTTTGCACTCTCCCGCTCTCCGTCTCGATCCCAGTCTCTCTCTCCCCAAACACATACGCGCGCCTTCACACACACACGCACACGTACACACACACACACACACACACACACACACACACACACACACACACACACACACACACACACACACACACATTTCCTTTTTTATTGAAACCCCTAAAATACGCAGTGGCCTCGAGACAAACTCTGCTCACCCCCTCCTCGACGTGTTCGCTTATACTCGTATGCATAGCTAGAAATCTCTAGTGCTGAAGTGCCTATATATATAGTGATACCACACATTTTTACTGAAACATGCACGACTTAGGTCGGAGCTGTGTATTTTATACAACATGTCAAATTTCACAGCTGACTGGTTCTCAAGTATGAGCAAATAATATGAGATGCAGTGACGACTTGTATATGAGTAACACTAGAAACATTCAACAAAAGCAAATTAACAGGAGAAGCAACTACAATAAAAACCACATATTTGAAAGGAAATTCTAGTATAAAATACATACGAAAACGAAACACCCGGATATACATGGGCGCGTACGTTTGTATGTGTCTGCAAGTATGGGTGTGTGTGTACGCATGTGTGTGAATGTGTGTGCGTATGAGAGAGAGAGAGAGAGAGGGAGAGACACAGAGAAAGTATCTGTGAGTGTACAACACCCTTTAGCACCTGCTAAGGCATGTGTAATCGAAAAAATTTACACCGACATAGAGAAGAAACGTTGGCAGAAACTGCGCCCTACAATTCTGCCATCAGAATTCACCCGCATTTGGGTACATCAAATTCAACATATATACACCAAAAAGATCTAATTCAGCTAATATGCTACGTCCACTAAGAATTAAAACCACTGGGAATTGACAGTTGACATCTAGCTGCTGCTGATAATAAATTAATAACTGTCGGGCAACCTCCCAAACCCCTAATTTACTATGGCTATAAATTCGTTATGGTTACATAAAGGAACAAATCTCAGAAGATGTCAGTAAGATAGTGGTATATGCCCAGAAAGAGGTAAGGTAGGGGTGACATAGACTATTTTATTATTATCAGGTAAAAGGGCCCTTGAATAGAAAACAAAGGAGGTCATAATGAGATCTAAATGGGCATTAAGGATACAGGGGAAACTATATACCCGAAATTTAACAAAATTTATATATATCATTATATTTTGTATAATAATTAGTAAAATTTTAAAATTTAGGAAGGAATACAAGGACCAAGTAAGAGAAGAAGGTTAGTATAGTACCTTTATATAAAAGGTTAGTATAGTACCTTTATATAAAAATAGAAGCCTCATAATACTTCATCCTAGCAAACAGTTAAGGTGGTAATGATAAAACCATTCAATAATGAAGCCATGTTGAAAACCTATATGGCCTTATGCACCGAGGAGCGCGGCATATTACAAACTAATGTAATGCTTGCATTGTTCGATTAAATGGAACCGCCCGAAACGGCCTTAATGCACCAATATCTTGACATCTTGTTACTTATTTGCTTGTTATTCACCTTTATTTTGAGCTGTGCAGATAATACTAGACTGACTTGGTGCATCAACTTAAGTATCTAATTCAACTGAATCTTGAGGGAGAGAGAGATGTACATCTTTTATCTTTTACTTGTTTCAGTCAATTGACTACGGTCATGCTGGGATACCGCCTTAATTATAAATGCGCGCGCGCGTGTGTGTACGTGTTTGTGTATTTGTGTGTGAAGAAAAGTGTATTCCTACGCGGGAAAGAGTATAGAAGAGTTGGTTTGGCGGGTTGAAAATGTACATGAGTCTTAAAAGGTGCTGTAGTTTTTAAATTTTGTAACGAAGTTATTAAAATAGTCCCTATGAAAGAAAATTAAAAGAACAAGTATAGACTTCCCATTACAAATCCTTCATGCTTGCAGTAAAACCAGTATCGGAGAGCAATTGTAATGTTGATGGATACTGCAAGCTGGCAGATGATATACAGTTTTTCTGGGAGGCACAGCTGGCAATTACGGGCACCGGGTGAATGTGGTGGCGCCCTGTCGATAATAGTCCACTTGATGCTGGGTGTTTCGTCTCAGAGGTAACGAAGTCTACAGAGAAAGCGTGATAGGGAAGTGTAGTTCCCTCTGTCCCTGGATCTAAATGAATGCAAGTGCTGGGAACACCTTCCCTTCAAGTCAATGGCTATCATACTCGTGTAGTGCCTAGTAATGCCATCGGATGGTGTAAGGTAGCCTTGTATACTACAGCTCTTGCGAGGCAAGATCTTCTTAGAGGGCAGGTGTTAGTGTTTCGAGAGTTACAAGTTGAGGATGGGGATTGTGTAGATGCCTTTTTACGTCTCTTGATGTTTGTGATGTTAGATGCGATGTTGTCTAAGCAGGAATAACTTATCTTGACATTAGGGCGGTTGAAAGGTAGGTAATACTTATGGCCTCAGGGGAAATGTTTTCTTTATGAAAGACAGGAAACCCCTTGTTACGTTGGTAGAATCTTCTAGGTAAAATGGGGAGGGGGGTTACCAGATTATTTTTTCCTAATTCTCTTGGGGTGAGGAGAGGGAGTTTGGGGTTCGTCCACATATACATTTATGTATATACACATACATATATATGTGAGTGTATACATATATACATATATATATATATACATATAAATGCATGTGTAAATGTACATATGCATATACATATGAACATATGTGTATGCGTGTATGCATATATGTATATATATATATATATATATATATATATATATATATAT
>NC_069002.1:18863086-18866850 GCF_001194135.2 Octopus bimaculoides
ATATGTACACATACACATACACATACAAACATATACATATAATATAATACATGAGAGTCTTTATGCTCTAAGACATTCGAGTTTCTCCAATTACGTTTCCCATTATCTGTCTTTAGCACGTCTTTTAGATGAAATATCTGCTGCAGGAACCAAATTTGAAAATCTTTTACACAAAGCAAACGACTTCCTGTCAGCCATTAGGTTTCACTGCAACACTATTTCCGGTTGAGCTGTCATCTATCCGCTTTCTTTTTCTTTTGGTCTGACGGACAGAAGACACGTCGGGTTGTTGTTGTCGCTGCTGTTGTTTAACTCCAAGACACTTTTCATCAATGACACGTACCATAAAAATAGATGCAGACGTAGCTAAAGAGTCCTACTATTGTTCATTGTATAATTGTTATCCTTCATCTTTTTTTTTGTTTAAGCTAAGTTAGATTTGTTACTCTTTCTAGTAAATCAAAAGACCACTTGCTGGTAACACGAAACATTCCATATAACTTTAGTGGGGTTGAATAATGGACGATGTCCGGATGTTGTTGATGGTGATGGCTGTGACGCCCGGATGTTGATCATGGTGGTGATGGTGGGGAGTAGTAGGTGATGTTTAGGGTGCGGAAGAATCGGAAGAAAAACCTTTGTTTTATTAATTAACTCTTAGTTAATCCTTATAAAACAAATCAATGATTCAATGCAAACCCATGTTATCTAATGTTTCCTTCTTTTAAAACAAGAAAATGTGTTTTGAAGGCAATGTGGCTGCCATTTCTAGCTTGAGTGGCGTCCGCATAAGAAGGTCACTGGTTTGTATGTAGAGGTCAAAACTAATGACAAGGTTTGAAAAAGAATTTGATTGACGTGGGTTTTGCCGCTGTTTAACACTAGGCCAGACTTGGATGTGCTCCTAACGTGACCTTCTCTCCTTTTTATATATCAGGTATTACAATGTTCGCGACCACCATACACCACCACCACCACCATAAAACAACTACCACCTCCATTTCGGTCACCACCACTACTTCCACAACCACCACCATCACTACCACCATCATCATATCACCTCGCACTACCATCATCAGCATCACTATAACTGCCACCACCACCACCACCACCACCACCATCACTGACCGACTAAATCTAGCAAGATGAGATGCTAACAGATTGGAGACAGGAAGTTTAATTAGAATCATTGTGTCTCCAAAACTGCAACAGCTAATGATGTAATTGAGATGTGGTTGTAGTTGAGAGGGATACGAGAGTGGAGGCAGGAGGTGGATGGTGTTCACGATCAATCGTTGTTGCTGTTGTTGTCGTCGTCGTCGCTGGCGTTGCTGCTGCTGCTGTTAAAGCTGCTGTTGCCCTCGTTGTTATTGCTGCTGCTGTTGTAGTGTTCTGTGACCTGCTTCTGGTGCACATAGATTCGGTTATTGCTGTTGGTGTTTAGCCCTGACCCTTTCCCCATTGAACAGGCTTACTATCAAAAGTATTCCAGTCATGACCGTTCCACCTTTCTTTTCTTTAGGTGCAAATCTAGACATGGATATTTGGTTTAACTGCTCGTTTTGCAACAACATAGTCCTGGGTTCATTTCCACTGCGCAAAATTTTGTGCAAGAATTTTCTACTGTAGCTTTGGGGACGTCAAATGCGTTGAAATTACTCGACGGGAACTCTATGAAAGCCAATTTTGCCTTTTAACCTCTCAGAGTCGGCAAAGTACCAGTCATGAATTAGAGTCGATGTGATTATTATTCTCCTCACAGAAACTACTGACCGAGTATATAAATCAGAAACTATTACAGTTGTTGTTGTCATTGTAACACGTACTCAAAGCTATCCGGAAGTTAGTTGTTTGTCTATATAGAGACTTTTACTGTTAATTATTCTATATTGTTATTAAGCTGACCGGAAGCGCACCGAATCAGTTGTTTCCTTTGCTACTACTACTACTGCCTCATTTCTACCAATGCTTCTGCTGCTGCTGCTGTAAACTTTAAAACCATCGCCACTAGGATCACCAAAGTGAAAGCAGTGATACAACTAAATACTTGTACTTCCTTACGGACAATAATTTATCTGTGGGTGCTAATCAAAAATCGATGCGTAGAAATAGAAAGGTATATGAAATGGGTCCGGGCTGACATACACTTCCTCATTAGAGTCTGATAATCCCTGAAGGAAATCCCTATAATAAGGCACTCCGTTTTCACTTGTTGGAATGTAGAACGGATTCTCTTCACTGCTCATCAAGCGAAGAGAGTCAGTCAATATACGCGGTGTGCCTCCACAACCGGACAGCCGGTGGACTGTGGCCAGCCTCGTCCTGAACGGAGACAGCACTCTTTTGGACATAAAATCTTGTAGGTGGAAGAAATAATCCGGGAGATGCTATCATAGGTGAAACCAGAAAGCATTTAAGAAGTCGAGAATCTAATTCAACTGGTGAATGGAGCACAACTACTCGTCACACAAGGTCACCACCGGAGAATCCCTTTCCCACAGTAGAATGTGAAAGTAGGAAAGCTCCTTCTCCTCGTGATGCCACAAGCAAAACAGCAGTAGTTGCAACAGAAAGCAGGAGGCGCTGCAGCAGTGACACAATTGCAAACATAAAAAAAATGCAACAGCAGATGTTACAAAAGAAGCACCAGTTGCAACACCGGCACCACAACATTTTCAGTATCAACAGCATCAGCTGCAACAACATCAACGGTAACATCATAGCAATAACAGAAAGCAACACGAAACTTACTTCCAAGTGAATCTCCGAGGTTTTATTCTCCAGCAACACAGAAACGAACACATCTTACGCATCGTTCGTGTTGAATGTTTCGAACCCAGCGACCACTTCTTCCAGCGACGTAGGAGTGAGGGTGTGAGGTACAAAGCAAAAACAGAAAACAATCAACGCCAGAGAATTGGAAGAAACAACACCCTCCATATTAGTTTCAAGCAATCGCAGAACCACTCTACAACGATACAACAACAAACCTGAAACAGCACCATTTTCACAATCATGATCATGATCATGATCATCATCATCAACATCATCATCATCAACATCATCATCATCATCATCATCATCATCATCATCATCATCAACATCATCATCATCAACATCATCATTAACAAAAACCACAGAGTAAAAACAAAACTAGAACAACGAAAGAAACAACACTGGCAACTGCCACGCATACGTACAAAGTGTGTGTATTGGAATGTGAATGTGTGACCATGTGTGTGTATGTATGTGTGTGTGTGTGTGTGTATATGCGCTTGTGCGTGCATTTCTTATTGTGTCTCTCATACATGTATGCATATGTTAGAGTGTGCGTATATGTCTTGGGGCAAGCATGTGCATATGTCTGTGTTTGTTTCTGTCTGTGTGTCTCTAATCGTACATCAATTGAAGTTTCCGTTACAAAAATTTCTGCCGTCCTTGGCGCGAGGTCAAAGTTCAGCGCCACTCTTCTAATTTACAATATTGCTGGTTCTTGGCGAAAGTGTTATGTAAGTAGGGGGTCAATAAAGTGTAAGGTCACGATGTACGGTTGGCTTGCATCGTTGTGGGTGTAGATGTAAAATGCGGCATCTATGATTGTATAGATACATGAGAATATGTATATACATGTGTGTGTTTGTGATGTGTGTCTGTGTATCTATGCACCTACGTAAATATACGTATATATGTATCTATGTATCTATGTAGATATCTATAGATACATACAAATATTTGTATATATATATATATATATATATATATAC
>NC_069002.1:18867087-18868985 GCF_001194135.2 Octopus bimaculoides
ATATATATATATATATACGTATATATATGTATATGTATATGTATATGTATATGTATATACATACATATGTGTGTATATCTATACGAGGTCTGATCAATAAGTATCCGGAATGTTGGCATAGTAACGAAACTAAATCACGTAGAGAAAAGCTGCTGAGCAAAGATTGACACTGAACTCTGCTGTGTATGTGCAATAAGTTTTGATATTCTAACTCACTTCTGCTGTTTACAGCAGTGCTGAGAAGGGAGGTGTGTAGCGCGTGATTGTCGCATTGACTATGACAGAGAAAGTTGTCATGGCGATATCTGCAGAGCGGCCTACGCTAAGTTGCAGAAAGTGTATGGAGAGGGTGTATGAACCACACACAAGTCTACGAGTGTTTCAGACGTTTCAAGGATGGCCGAAAAAATGTCGATATTGACGAACGTTCTAGATGAGCCGCAACCAGCAGAACTGAGAAAAACATTGCAGATGTGTGTGGAACTGTGAGGGTAAATTGTAAAAATCACTATCCGTAAATTATCAGAGCTTGTGCAGATTAGTTACGCTTCAGTTCAGTTTATTATCACTGAAGATTTCGCTATAAGACGCGTGTCTGCCAAGTTTGTGCCAAAAGCGTTTTCAGTTGACCAGAAAGAGACTCGGGTTTCAGTTGCACAAGATCGTATGGATTGTATTGGAAACGATGAAAACATTTGGCCCTCTGAGCAGCTATCACCAAGGTTTTGGCAAAATTTGATGCAGATTCTCTGCTCAATTTTATCTAACTTGATCAATGCAGCGATTACACGCTACACACCTTCCTTCCAAGCACTGGTGTAAGCAGCGGAAGCGAGCTAGAACGTTAGAATATAGTACGCATGAACAGTAGAGTCCAAGGTCAATCTTTTCCAAGCGTCTTTACTTTGTGTACTTTAGCTTCGTTACTATGGCAACAGTCCGGGTACTTTTTGATCAGTCCACGTATATATATATATATATATATATATATATATATATATATATACACATATACAAACATAGGCAAAGGTGTGGCTGTGTAGTACGTAGCTTGCTTACGAACCACATGGTTCCGGGTTCAGTCCCACTGCGTGGCACCTTGGGCAAGTGTCATCTACTATGACCTCAGGTCGACCAAAGCCTTGTGAGTGGATTTCGTGGACGGAAGCTGAAAGAAGCCCGTCGTATACATGTATATATGTATATGTGTGTATATATGTTTGTGTGTCTGTGTTTTTCCTCTCAACATCGTTTGACAACCGATGCTGGTATGTTTACGGCTCTGTAACTTAGCGGTTTGGCAACAGTGGCCGACAGAATAAGTACTAGGCTTCCAAAGAATAAGTCCTGGGGTCGATTTGCTCGACTAAAGGCGGTGCTCCAGCATGGCCACACTCAAATGACTGAAACAAGTAAAAGAGTAAAAGAGTAAAGAGAGACATATATACAAACATACATGTATAAATATATATATACATGCATCTACATGTATATATATATACATATGTATACATATACATATATGTGAAGGCGCATGGCTGGGTGGTTAGAGCGTCGAGCTTACGATCGTGAGGTTGTGAGTTCGATTCCTGGCGCGGGCTGCGGCTGTGTTCTTCAGCAAGACACTTTATTTCACTTGCTCCAGTTCACTCAGCTGTAGAACCAAGTTGCGACATCACTGTCGGCCCCTTTGCTTTTCCCTTGGATAGCATCATTGGTGTGGAAAGGGGAGGCTGTTATACAAGGGCGACTGCTGTCCTTCCACAAACAACCTTGCCTGGACTTGTGCCTCGGAGGTTAATTTTCTAGGTTCAATCCCATGGTTATTCGTGACCGAAGGGGGTCTCTCCTCTCTCTCTCTCTCTCTCTCTCTCTCTCTATATGAAAAATACCTAAGT
>NC_069002.1:18869274-18871834 GCF_001194135.2 Octopus bimaculoides
TATACATACATTTATATGCATACATATGTATGGGTGTGGAGTGAAAACAGAGCAAGAACGAGCAGGTGAGAAACAATAAACGAGTGTAAAGTCATTAAGGAAGAAAACTAAGGGTAATAAGGGGAGTGAGTGGGGATAGAAAGAGGGAGAGAGAGAGAGAGAGGTGGGGGTAGAAGCAGAGGGAAATGAGAAGGCAAAGCTGAGAGAAATAGATAGGAAACGCGAAAACAGTGTCTGTCCTCAGACAGACACATACGAAAATAAATCTCTGATAAGATGATAAGAGACAAGTTAACCAATTCCAGTGACTTTTTACTATTGACTTTGTTGATTAAATTCACTGTTCTTTGTTTTCTTTTCCATTTCCCCTTGTTCTATGATTTGGCCAGCTAATGTCTGTGGCGGTATCAATCATTAAAAAAGTGTTTGATCGAATATAAATGTTTTTAGGTGTCGAAGAATAAAATATGTGTGAGAAGAAAATCTAATTAGGCTTAACAATAGAAAGTTTCTAACAGAGAACTTGTTGTCTTTGAACGAACAACAAGGAGTTGTTGGAAGACAAACAAAATGAAAAGTAAAATCCACATTGAGATGGATTCAAGAACCAGATTCGATTCCCAATAGAAATCAATAACCCTGTTCATATAATAATTTCTTATATTGGCATCTGGCACCAGAGATGCAAAGAAGAGGATTTATCATTATAAACCGATATAAAGGCTGTGAGCGGTCAGAATCGTTAGCATACCGGACAAAAGGCTTGGCTGTATTTCTTTTGGTTGACCGAGGTCAACTTTCTCTTTCATCCTTTCGTGGTCGATAAAATAAGTACCAGTTGAGCACTGAAGTTGATGTAATTTTGCCTCTCCCCATGAAATTGCTGGCCTTACGGTAAGATTTAAAACAATTATGATAAAACGATACATTCATATTAGTTTTCCCGTGTGCTTATTAGACTCACAATATTTCGGCTACTTTACCCTCTGGCCTCTGGCCGTCTATTCGGTAATATCCGTGGCCTCTAGAACCGAAGCATTTATAAAATCAACGGGTGTAGATTGATCTCGTTGCCTTCTCTATACGAAGTTCTCTAAACCAGGAATGGACCCTTTATTAACTCTGTTACTTGTGGACACCCCTAGATTATACTTCAAATAGTGTGCACATACAAACACACACACACACACACACACATTATAGGCGGCTTTCGATGCCAATGGAAATAAAAATAAAATGTAATTGTTGTTAAGTTGGTCACATTTTGATCCTTATATTTGTGTGATTCTTGGAGATATTTTTGACTCTTGTGTCTTACATTTCTATTAACCATGTTGACACTCGCTGAAAGTTATTTTAATCAGCACCTCTTAGCGTTTGTCATTTCACTAAAGTGAATGGAAGACATAATACGTCACACATTGTAGGTTTTCATTTCGTCAAGTCGGGTTCTATCGTGCCCGGAGAGAAAAAAAATCCTTGTAAAGAGATAAATGTAAATAGAATAATAAGGATCTATTGTTCGCTCCAATCATTGTTCGTAAAATATTGATAGAAAAGAGAAGTGGTAAACACAGAAATAGGAACTATAAAAGTGTATCTGTTGAGAATTTCATCTTGAATATACCCTAATTATGAAATGGGTTAAAATACAATGAAATATATCTACAACTTGACAATATTAACTGTTTTACCTGTCGGTTGAAGAGACGAAGAAGGTGAAAGAAAATAGTTTCAATTGGACAACTCCAGTTTGTATCATATGGTATCAATGATTTCTCTTTATATTTGATAAAATACAATTGAAAAGGAAAATTGTAATAAAGCAATCGCATATTAGCATCAATCACAAATATTTTCTTTATGTTAAGGTGGCACGAGACGAAATATAATTCTTTTGTCACGACTGACAGACGGAGAGAGAGAGAGAGAGAGAGAGAGAGAGAGAGAGAGAGAGAGAGAGAGAGAGAGAGAGAGCAGGGGGGGACGGGCAGATAAAGAGAAACTGAAGTCATACAAAATAAAAATAACAATTTTCATTACGTCTTCGAAATATCAAGAAGGAAAAAAAGAAAATGAAATCTCCTGTAGATTGAACATTTACAAAATGTGAAAAATCAATGAAGGTACTTCAGTACGAAATATATTTATTTCTGCAATGATGAGGGATATAAGATTTACGTACGCTTTAAGTTTTCAAGTCTAGCAGCTATCGACAGCCAAATGAAACAATAGCGGATATGGTGTGAATTGTGAACTGCGGATATCTGTGATATTTAAACACAAGAATAGGTAAAATGATATTATGACTCTCGTATTTTTATCACTTCACTAAATATCATTGTTTCAGTGACATTTAGGTGTCATTGAAATGAAGTAACGAAAGACAGTCTTAAAGAATCTTATACGCACCATTCCACTGCCTGCATATACACAGAGGCGCCTATGTGTATCTGTGACTGCACATAAATGTATGGCTGGTAGAGTTCGTGCTTTAATGACAGTGTGTGTGTGTGTGTGTGTGTGTGTGTGTGTATGTGTGTGTGTGTGTGTGTGCGTG
>NC_069002.1:18872018-18872790 GCF_001194135.2 Octopus bimaculoides
GAGAGAGAGAGAGAGAGAGAGAGAGAGAGAGAGAGAGAGAGAGAGAGAGTGTGTGTGGTATAACTGGCTCTCCGTCGGTTACAACGAAAAGTCTTCCAGTTGATCTGAAATTAACGTGAAATTGTGCAAGTGACTGAGCGCTTCACAGATACGCGTACCCTGAACTTAATTCTGTAGGAGACTCAGCGTGACACAGAATAAGTTAAGGTCAGGTGCTACTCACTTTTGCCAGCTGAGTGGACTGAAGCAACGCGAAATAAAGTGTCTTGCTCAAGGACATCATGCACTGCCGAGTAACAAACTCACGACTTTACGATCATGAGCCGAATATCCCTAAGCACTAAGTCACGGGCCGTTATTCACACACACACACATACACACATACACACACACACACACATACACACACCAACACACACACATTTCTGTGTGAGTTAGAGGTTGAGAAACCTACATAACACTGAACTGATTGAGATAACTTGTAAGATTTTGTTGCCTCTTGACAGAAACGGCCGTAAGGGACTAGTACCTGCACACCCTTTTACATTTTTGCCCATTTTCTCATTTGCTCAGTTGCTCATTTCTTTCTATATACTTATATGTATTCCCACCCTTGTCTATGCACTTACCAGCTTTCTCCACTCGCTAATCTGTATCACTCATACATGTGTGTGTATTCATCCTTTACAATTCAATAAATAGACATACTCGAACGTTCACCGGCTGATGTCTGTCGATTTTATATCCTCTCCGTTTTCTTATTTGCTGCATA
>NC_069002.1:18873394-18873891 GCF_001194135.2 Octopus bimaculoides
GAGGCAGATAAAGGGAAACTGAAGCCATAAAAATTAAAAGTTAAATTTTTCATTATATTTTCGAAACATCAAGAAGAAAAAAAAATGAAATGTCCTGTAGATTGAATATTCACAAGATGTGAAAGATTAATGAATGTATTTCAGTACGAAAATGTATTTATTTCTACAATTTATTTCTACGAGGTGTATAAGTCTTATGCACGCTTTAAATTTCCAAGTCTATCAGCTATCGACAGCCAGAGTGGAGTAAGTGGAACAAGAAGAACAATGAAGTAAGTAGAGCAAGAACACACAAAAACGAAAAGTGTCGCTGAAGAGGACACAGATGTGTGATGGAACATTTCCAGACAATGGACAGGAGTTAAATTAAGTACAGTAATAAACGAGTGAAGAAAAATATATAGTGCGTATGTAAAAGAAAAAGAGCCAAAAAATGACTACCCCGAAATACAATAATATATGTTTCAACACACGATTTCACACCAAGAATCTTGCAA
>NC_069002.1:18873901-18876225 GCF_001194135.2 Octopus bimaculoides
TATATATATACATACATACACATATGTATATGTATGTGTGTGTGTGTAAAATACATGTGTGTGTGTGTATGTAAAATATGTGTGTGTGTGTGTATGTAAAATACATGCTGAGACACAGAAAGTTTAGCAATAAGAAAATTAGAATGTAATATCTTATACTTTTGACGTGTTGACAAAGGTCAGTTTCTTAACAGTGCGTTAAGCCTTTGTTTATTTTCTCAAATGTCATTATCCTCCGTATAGACATTTTTCAATGGTCTTTGGCGATGTCGCTGCTGTCATTAGTTGTGTTTTAGTGGAGGCGCTATTTCGGACCAGTTTCATGCCTTGCATAACATTTGACTAGCGATCATTGTAATCGATTTCGATCGGGTCATTTCTCGACAGCTTTCTTCGAACTCATGAATAGGTTTGTTTTCATTACTCTGCAGGAGATTTGCGGTATATTCACTTCTGAACATATTTCTAGAATACACAGGAAGCCGACCAAAAGACGGCACAAAAAGAGTTTTCAAATAAACGATTTCAACTGGGATTATCGAATTTCTCTTGACATTTTCCAAATGTTTGACTCTAATTGTAACTTCTTACATCTCCCCAGTCAGAAAATACTTGTTGCCAGGCGACAGGAACTCCATGAGATTATCTAATGAAATCTGAAAATTGATCAGAGCACCTGAAACTGACGAAAATGCCACCAATGTTCTCACCTTCGCCAAAATCCAAAAACAAATTTTCTATGGAAATAATAGTTAATGTTAAATGATATTCCACGACACTGGTCAACACCTGAAAATATATAATCAAGAAAAGTAGTAAATAATTCTTTACAGTAAAACACAATTCCACCAACGCTATTTGAAATTGTTTAAATTGTCTGCTGTATGTGAACTCATTGGAAATTTATTTGAAAAATTTCTAACGGAAATCATTTGTAAGAGAGTTAAAAATGTATGAAAGAACAGACTTATTTTAAAGTTTCCGAATATGTCTTCGAAATCAGGAAATATTTTGGAACAATGCCGTTCAGCTTGCGGGTAACTGACATGCAAAGTGTGTGTGTGTGTCTGTGTCTGTGTGTGTGTGTGTGTGTGTATGTGTGTGTGTGTGTGTGTGCGTGTGTGTGTGCGTATATGTTTGTGCGCGTGTTTGTACTTGCACCCGTGTTTAGGTATGTATATATTAGCATGTATCAGTGGTTAGAACGTCAGGCTTACAATCGTGAGGTTGTGAGTTCGATTCGCGGACCGAGTTGGGTGTTGTGTTCTTGACCGAGACACTTTATTCCAAGTTCCACCAGTTCACTCAGCTGTAGAAATAAGCTGCGACCTCACTGGTGCCCAGCTGTATTCTGCACAATGGACTTGGAATGACGAATGTCTCTGCTCTCACAAAAACTGACAAAAGGCTTCTTGTTCCATCAAGACAATGTCCCAGCACACAAGTCCTTTATTTCATTCGCTACTGTGGATGACTGCGGCTTTTAACTGCTTGATCAGCCTCCCTATTCTCTTGATTGGTACCCATTTGGTTATCAACTTTTCACAAGTATGAAAAAACACTTTGGTGGGAACCAGTACCGCAATGATGGTGACGTCATAACTACTTCTGAGGACGATTTTGAGCAAGAGATGGAAGCTTCTTCACCAATGGGATAAAAGCACTACAATACCAATGGAAAAAGGGGGTTGACCTTCAGGTGGACAATGTTGAAATATAACCTCAACTGGTTTCATTCCAAGAGAATATTTTGGCCAGCCTAAGCCGACCCTCGTATATTTAGACAAATGAATATACTTTTACATGAAGTATAGAAAATATGGAAACCATTTGTCAGTATATAAATATATCTATATGTTCATATAAGAACATATATATATATATATATACAAGTACATATATGTGTATACACATACTTACATATATATGTATGTATGTATGTATGTATGTATGTATCTATATATATATATATATATGCATTAACCATACATATATATACACACACACACACACACACACACACACAGACACACACATACACCGAAACAACACATTGCATCCCTTTCGTTATCCTTACCGAAACCCGCCTAAACAGCACTCACATAGATGCCGAGGTAAAAATAAAAGATTTCACCATCATCCACGCAGATCGTACCGACCGAAATAAAGGGGGGACAGCCATCTTTCTTCATGACTCCTTTTCAGTTGATGCCAAGGACGTATTTTCCAATGGCTATTATGAATCCATATCACTATTCAACAAGGCCAAAGACGTAATCATTGTTGGTCTTTACAGGCCCCAACCCAAGCACCTCTAAAGTGCC